>NW_026870198.1:112500-125000 GCF_963584025.1 Labrus mixtus
CACACACAGAGACACACACACACACACAGACTCACACACACACACACATACACACACACACACACACACACACCAAACACACATACACACACACACACACACACACAAACAGACACACACATACACACACACACACAGACACATAGACACACACACACACACAGAGACACACACACAAACAGACACACACACACACACACAGACACATAGACACACACACACACAAACAGACTCACACACACACCACACACACACACACACACACACACACAGAAACAGACACACACACACACACACACAGACACACACACACACACACACACACACACACACACACACACACACAGACACATAGACACACACACACAGAGACACACACACAGAAACAGACACACACACACACACACACACACACACACACAAACAGACACACACACAGACACACCTCCTTCTGGTGTGTGTGTCCAGGTTCGTCCTCTCTATTTAGCAGCATCTCTGTGAAGTCGATGGACTGTCTGGCAGAGCTGCGAGCACTGGAGCATGCTGGGAGTTTGAGTTCTATAAAGGTGAGTGTTGACGCTGCTGGTTCAGAGATAATATTGAAATCTGATTTGTTAAACGTTAAACGTGTTTGTTTCAGGGCGGGCGCCATGACTCCTCTCAGGATGACTTCCTGTCTCCGTGCAGACTCAAACACAAAGACCTCCACAGACCCTCCATCTCCACGGCAACGCCGGACAGGAGGAGCACACAGGACAGCACATCGTGGCACGCCGCCAGCAGCGACCAGCAGGACGACCTGAGGGAGGTAGAGGGAGAGAGGAAGAGGTGGAGCGAGTTCAGAGACAGGAAGAGGACGAAGACGCTGACCGTCCTGCAGCTCCGAAAACACAATCCAACAGAACCCAGTGAGTACGCCGCCATCTTTATTTAAAGAGACAGTACACTCTGAGTAGGATGAAATGTTCTCTACCTGCAGAGGGATGTTGATGTGTTAAATCGTTTTCTCTTTTAGTCGTCTTGTCGAGTGAAGAGGAAGACGAGGGAGAGGATGAAGGAGATGGGGGGCGGCGTCTCGACTGGGAAACTCGGAGCAGAAATGGGAAGCAGACAGGGTGAGGGTAAAGAAATCAGATCACTGAACACTACAGGCCGCTCAGGTGCAACCTGATTGGTCTGTTTCATCTGTTGATTTCCTACTGTGGAATCTTATATTCTTTATACTTTTATGTTTGCTTATTAACTGATCCAATGTATATGAGCATCTCACATATATACATGCAACTTGACCTTATATGACCCCTGCAGCACACGAACATTACCCGATACTCACCTCACCTCAGATGTTGTTATCTCACCTACACAGATTCAACAATAGCTCCTTATAAGGACTACTTCTTCAAACTCTCAAGGACAAACTACATAATTTTCTCTATTCCTCCTCTGTGAGTTTCGATCGCACTATATGCTCAAGTATATAAAGATTGTACGCCCCAAGAGTGGGCAGAGAACTTACTTTGTGTATCCTGTACGCATCGTTGAACTTCTCTCCTTGCTGCAAGTAATAAACTGTGTGACTTAGCAACTCAACAGTTTGTGGTTTACTCCTTTTTGTTCACTCTCGTACCGTGGTCCGGAGGGTTTTCTCTTTCTGCTGATTTCTTGCAGGCTCAGTTCTACCACAATTACATGGCGACGAGGATGGGATTCCTGACATTGGCCGGGTAGTTTCCTCCGAAACAACTTCTCCACCCAAATCAACTGAGGAATAGGTAAGTCAAACACCTTTTCTAAAGTTTGACAGTTTAGGGGTGGAGAGCATAGAGTTGTGAGAAGGAGACTTCTGGTTCGGTAACGGAATCCCTGTTGAATTTATGTTTGGGTAAAAGAACCAGAACTGTGCGAGATTCTCTCTGACCATTGAACGACTGTGACGGAGTATTAAAAGAAATGTAAAAGTAGTTTAGATAAAGGTAAAAAAAAAAAAGAAAAGTTATAAAATCTAGTACCTAAATTTTCGAGTAAAATAGTGGGAACGAATTTATTGAACTAAAATTTCTGGGTTTCATGGGAAACCTCAGAGGCGTCTGAGGGAGTACAGTGAAGACAGAAATTAATTAGGATTCTGGGTTTCATGGGAAACCTCAGAGACATCTGAGGGAGTACAGTGAAGACAGAAATTAACTAAGATTCTGGGTTTCATGGGAAACCTCAGGGACGTCTGAGGGAGTACAGTGAAGACAGAAAATTAAGCACAGAAGTGCAAAATAAAGGTAAAAGTAAAAAAGGTATGCTAAATAATGTACATGTGTTGAATGCTAAAGAAAATACTAAATGTGTTAAAATAAAATAGATAAATAAAAAGGACAATGGGAAAATCAACAAGTAAACTAAAGCCTGATGGCGAAAGTAATGCACCAGACAGATCAATTTTAATGCAAATGAAAACAGGGTACCCTGACATAAATTGGTTCAAAATATTCAAACATTGGAACAAGGAAACAAAAAAAGAATGGCCTGTACTGGGCACTTGCGATCCAAAGAAATGCGCAATAGTGGATAAAATGTTGAAAGAAAAGTGGTGGGGAAAAAATGGTAAAGGCAAAATAGGACCAAAAAAAAGAGTGAAGACCTCCATTGGGGGCTCGTGAAGGGACATGTTGAAAAGAAAGCAGCAGTAAGTAGGGAGAAAACAGCGCTGAAAACAGCGGCTGAAATGTCAGAAAAGGCACAGCAGGAAGGGAAAGCTAATGAGAAGCTTAGATTAATGTTACATTCAGTTAATCAACCAGGAGAGCCGAGCAAACCCCTAAAAAAAAAAAAAATAAAGCCAAAGTTTCAGCTTGGTCTCCAAATAACCCATTCGGTAAAATCGATCGCACTATATGCTCAAGTATATAAAGATTGTACGCCCCAAGAGTGGGCAGAGAACTTACTTTGTGTATCCTGTACGCATCGTTGAACTTCTCTCCTTGCTGCAAGTAATAAACTGTGTGACTTAGCAACTCAACAGTTTGTGGTTTACTCCTTTTTGTTCACTCTCGTACCGTGGTCCGGAGGGTTTTCTCTTTCTGCTGATTTCTTGCAGGCTCAGTTCTACCACAATTACATGGCGACGAGGATGGGATTCCTGACATTGGCCGGGTAGTTTCCTCCGAAACAACTTCTCCACCCAAATCAACTGAGGAATAGGTAAGTCAAACACCTTTTCTAAAGTTTGACAGTTTAGGGGTGGAGAGCATAGAGTTGTGAGAAGGAGACTTCTGGTTCGGTAACGGAATCCCTGTTGAATTTATGTTTGGGTAAAAGAACCAGAACTGTGCGAGATTCTCTCTGACCATTGAACGACTGTGACGGAGTATTAAAAGAAATGTAAAAGTAGTTTAGATAAAGGTAAAAAAAAAAAAAAAAAAGTTATAAAATCTAGTACCTAAATTTTCGAGTAAAATAGTGGGAACGAATTTATTGAACTAAAATTTCTGGGTTTCATGGGAAACCTCAGAGGCGTCTGAGGGAGTCCAGTGAAGACAGAAATTAATTAGGATTCTGGGTTTCATGGGAAACCTCAGAGACGTCTGAGGGAGTACAGTGAAGACAGAAATTAACTAAGATTCTGGGTTTCATGGGAAACCTCAGGGACGTCTGAGGGAGTACAGTGAAGACAGAAAATTAAGCACAGAAGTGCAAAATAAAGGTAAAAGTAAAAAAGGTATGCTAAATAATGTACATGTGTTGAATGCTAAAGAAAATACTAAATGTGTTAAAATAAAATAGATAAATAAAAAGGACAATGGGAAAATCAACAAGTAAACTAAAGCCTGATGGCGAAAGTAATGCACCAGACAGATCAATTTTAATGCAAATGAAAACAGGGTACCCTGACATAAATTGGTTCAAAATATTCAAACATTGGAACAAGGAAACAAAAAAAGAATGGCCTGTACTGGGCACTTGCGATCCAAAGAAATGCGCAATAGTGGATAAAATGTTGAAAGAAAAGTGGTGGGGAAAAAATGGTAAAGGCAAAATAGGACCAAAAAAAAGAGTGAAGACCTCCATTGGGGGCTCGTGAAGGGACATGTTGAAAAGAAAGCAGCAGTAAGTAGGGAGAAAACAGCGCTGAAAACAGCGGCTGAAATGTCAGAAAAGGCACAGCAGGAAGGGAAAGCTAATGAGAAGCTTAGATTAATGTTACATTCAGTTAATCAACCAGGAGAGCCGAGCAAACCCCTAAAAAAAAAAAAAATAAAGCCAAAGTTTCAGCTTGGTCTCCAAATAACCCATTCGGTAAAATCGATCGCACTATATGCTCAAGTATATAAAGATTGTACGCCCCAAGAGTGGGCAGAGAACTTACTTTGTGTATCCTGTACGCATCGTTGAACTTCTCTCCTTGCTGCAAGTAATAAACTGTGTGACTTAGCAACTCAACAGTTTGTGGTTTACTCCTTTTTGTTCACTCTCGTACCGTGGTCCGGAGGGTTTTCTCTTTCTGCTGATTTCTTGCAGGCTCAGTTCTACCACAATTACATGGCGACGAGGATGGGATTCCTGACATTGGCCGGGTAGTTTCCTCCGAAACAACTTCTCCACCCAAATCAACTGAGGAATAGGTAAGTCAAACACCTTTTCTAAAGTTTGACAGTTTAGGGGTGGAGAGCATAGAGTTGTGAGAAGGAGACTTCTGGTTCGGTAACGGAATCCCTGTTGAATTTATGTTTGGGTAAAAGAACCAGAACTGTGCGAGATTCTCTCTGACCATTGAACGACTGTGACGGAGTATTAAAAGAAATGTAAAAGTAGTTTAGATAAAGGTAAAAAAAAAAAAAAAAAGTTATAAAATCTAGTACCTAAATTTTCGAGTAAAATAGTGGGAACGAATTTATTGAACTAAAATTTCTGGGTTTCATGGGAAACCTCAGAGGCGTCTGAGGGAGTACAGTGAAGACAGAAATTAATTAGGATTCTGGGTTTCATGGGAAACCTCAGAGACGTCTGAGGGAGTACAGTGAAGACAGAAATTAACTAAGATTCTGGGTTTCATGGGAAACCTCAGGGACGTCTGAGGGAGTACAGTGAAGACAGAAAATTAAGCACAGAAGTGCAAAATAAAGGTAAAAGTAAAAAAGGTATGCTAAATAATGTACATGTGTTGAATGCTAAAGAAAATACTAAATGTGTTAAAATAAAATAGATAAATAAAAAGGACAATGGGAAAATCAACAAGTAAACTAAAGCCTGATGGCGAAAGTAATGCACCAGACAGATCAATTTTAATGCAAATGAAAACAGGGTACCCTGACATAAATTGGTTCAAAATATTCAAACATTGGAACAAGGAAACAAAAAAAGAATGGCCTGTACTGGGCACTTGCGATCCAAAGAAATGCGCAATAGTGGATAAAATGTTGAAAGAAAAGTGGTGGGGAAAAAATGGTAAAGGCAAAATAGGACCAAAAAAAAGAGTGAAGACCTCCATTGGGGGCTCGTGAAGGGACATGTTGAAAAGAAAGCAGCAGTAAGTAGGGAGAAAACAGCGCTGAAAACAGCGGCTGAAATGTCAGAAAAGGCACAGCAGGAAGGGAAAGCTAATGAGAAGCTTAGATTAATGTTACATTCAGTTAATCAACCAGGAGAGCCGAGCAAACCCCTAAAAAAAAAAAAAATAAAGCCAAAGTTTCAGCTTGGTCTCCAAATAACCCATTCGGTAAAATCGATCGCACTATATGCTCAAGTATATAAAGATTGTACGCCCCAAGAGTGGGCAGAGAACTTACTTTGTGTATCCTGTACGCATCGTTGAACTTCTCTCCTTGCTGCAAGTAATAAACTGTGTGACTTAGCAACTCAACAGTTTGTGGTTTACTCCTTTTTGTTCACTCTCGTACCGTGGTCCGGAGGGTTTTCTCTTTCTGCTGATTTCTTGCAGGCTCAGTTCTACCACAATTACATGGCGACGAGGATGGGATTCCTGACATTGGCCGGGTAGTTTCCTCCGAAACAACTTCTCCACCCAAATCAACTGAGGAATAGGTAAGTCAAACACCTTTTCTAAAGTTTGACAGTTTAGGGGTGGAGAGCATAGAGTTGTGAGAAGGAGACTTCTGGTTCGGTAACGGAATCCCTGTTGAATTTATGTTTGGGTAAAAGAACCAGAACTGTGCGAGATTCTCTCTGACCATTGAACGACTGTGACGGAGTATTAAAAGAAATGTAAAAGTAGTTTAGATAAAGGTAAAAAAAAAAAAAAAAAAATTATAAAATCTAGTACCTAAATTTTCGAGTAAAATAGTGGGAACGAATTTATTGAACTAAAATTTCTGGGTTTCATGGGAAACCTCAGAGGCGTCTGAGGGAGTCCAGTGAAGACAGAAATTAATTAGGATTCTGGGTTTCATGGGAAACCTCAGAGACGTCTGAGGGAGTACAGTGAAGACAGAAATTAACTAAGATTCTGGGTTTCATGGGAAACCTCAGGGACGTCTGAGGGAGTACAGTGAAGACAGAAAATTAAGCACAGAAGTGCAAAATAAAGGTAAAAGTAAAAAAGGTATGCTAAATAATGTACATGTGTTGAATGCTAAAGAAAATACTAAATGTGTTAAAATAAAATAGATAAATAAAAAGGACAATGGGAAAATCAACAAGTAAACTAAAGCCTGATGGCGAAAGTAATGCACCAGACAGATCAATTTTAATGCAAATGAAAACAGGGTACCCTGACATAAATTGGTTCAAAATATTCAAACATTGGAACAAGGAAACAAAAAAAGAATGGCCTGTACTGGGCACTTGCGATCCAAAGAAATGCGCAATAGTGGATAAAATGTTGAAAGAAAAGTGGTGGGGAAAAAATGGTAAAGGCAAAATAGGACCAAAAAAAAGAGTGAAGACCTCCATTGGGGGCTCGTGAAGGGACATGTTGAAAAGAAAGCAGCAGTAAGTAGGGAGAAAACAGCGCTGAAAACAGCGGCTGAAATGTCAGAAAAGGCACAGCAGGAAGGGAAAGCTAATGAGAAGCTTAGATTAATGTTACATTCAGTTAATCAACCAGGAGAGCCGAGCAAACCCCTAAAAAAAAAAAAAATAAAGCCAAAGTTTCAGCTTGGTCTCCAAATAACCCATTCGGTAAAATCGATCGCACTATATGCTCAAGTATATAAAGATTGTACGCCCCAAGAGTGGGCAGAGAACTTACTTTGTGTATCCTGTACGCATCGTTGAACTTCTCTCCTTGCTGCAAGTAATAAACTGTGTGACTTAGCAACTCAACAGTTTGTGGTTTACTCCTTTTTGTTCACTCTCGTACCGTGGTCCGGAGGGTTTTCTCTTTCTGCTGATTTCTTGCAGGCTCAGTTCTACCACAATTACATGGCGACGAGGATGGGATTCCTGACATTGGCCGGGTAGTTTCCTCCGAAACAACTTCTCCACCCAAATCAACTGAGGAATAGGTAAGTCAAACACCTTTTCTAAAGTTTGACAGTTTAGGGGTGGAGAGCATAGAGTTGTGAGAAGGAGACTTCTGGTTCGGTAACGGAATCCCTGTTGAATTTATGTTTGGGTAAAAGAACCAGAACTGTGCGAGATTCTCTCTGACCATTGAACGACTGTGACGGAGTATTAAAAGAAATGTAAAAGTAGTTTAGATAAAGGTAAAAAAAAAAAAAAAAAGTTATAAAATCTAGTACCTAAATTTTCGAGTAAAATAGTGGGAACGAATTTATTGAACTAAAATTTCTGGGTTTCATGGGAAACCTCAGAGGCGTCTGAGGGAGTACAGTGAAGACAGAAATTAATTAGGATTCTGGGTTTCATGGGAAACCTCAGAGACGTCTGAGGGAGTACAGTGAAGACAGAAATTAACTAAGATTCTGGGTTTCATGGGAAACCTCAGGGACGTCTGAGGGAGTACAGTGAAGACAGAAAATTAAGCACAGAAGTGCAAAATAAAGGTAAAAGTAAAAAAGGTATGCTAAATAATGTACATGTGTTGAATGCTAAAGAAAATACTAAATGTGTTAAAATAAAATAGATAAATAAAAAGGACAATGGGAAAATCAACAAGTAAACTAAAGCCTGATGGCGAAAGTAATGCACCAGACAGATCAATTTTAATGCAAATGAAAACAGGGTACCCTGACATAAATTGGTTCAAAATATTCAAACATTGGAACAAGGAAACAAAAAAAGAATGGCCTGTACTGGGCACTTGCGATCCAAAGAAATGCGCAATAGTGGATAAAATGTTGAAAGAAAAGTGGTGGGGAAAAAATGGTAAAGGCAAAATAGGACCAAAAAAAAGAGTGAAGACCTCCATTGGGGGCTCGTGAAGGGACATGTTGAAAAGAAAGCAGCAGTAAGTAGGGAGAAAACAGCGCTGAAAACAGCGGCTGAAATGTCAGAAAAGGCACAGCAGGAAGGGAAAGCTAATGAGAAGCTTAGATTAATGTTACATTCAGTTAATCAACCAGGAGAGCCGAGCAAACCCCTAAAAAAAAAAAATAAAGCCAAAGTTTCAGCTTGGTCTCCAAATAACCCATTCGGTAAAAAGGACAAAGCTGTTAAAATATACCCCAGCCTGTTAACAGAGGGAGACTCTCCCCCTGACTATAGCTCTGATGATGAGCTGTTTTTGCTCACACAGCAAGCACCTGCCCTCAGGGGAGGCGCAGGAGGAAGGGAACAGGATCCAGCAGACATGCCACTGCCAGATAGCAATGGGGAGGGATCAGGGGAATCCGACAAAGAGAAGAAAAAAAAGGGAAAAAGGGAATCCGTTAGACTCAAAGATAAGAAAGTAAAAAAAGAAAAAAATAAGCAAGAGCAGAACAGACATGACCGAGCAGGCTCTAGCAGCACCATGGCCCCCTTAAGAATATTCCCAGGGACAGATAGCAAAGGAGAGCCTTTAACTGCGTACCGCCCATGGACTAAAATGGAACTAAAACAATTGACCGACGACACCCCAAATCCTAAAAAAGACGTGACCCAGACCATAACATACTTAAAGAGACTGTCTGGATGTTTCCAGCCCTGTCAGACTGACTGGTTCTGTTTTTGTATGGCTCGTTGGCCTAAACTAGAAGACCGGTGGAAAACTCTCCACGAGTTTCTGGGTCCAGACGCAAAAGACCAGACAGTAGAAAAAGGCAAAGAGATGTTGAGAGAGATAATAAAGGAGTTACAGGATGTGTTTAAAGCTAACCCAGATTGGGGCAAACTGTCAGGACTGCACAAGAGAAAGGAGGAACAGGTAGAAGATTTTGTGACTCGATTGGAAAACACATTTAAAAGGTATTCAGGTTTGACCCCAGAGCAGTTCGCCCCGCTCCTTCCACGCGCGTTCGTTGACGGACTAGAAAGACACTCTAAGGAAGTGATAAAACAAGATCTAACGTGGGAGGTGAAAGAGCTAAAAGATGTGTTAGCCATCGCAAAACATTTAGAGAGAAACCAAAGAAATGATGACTCTTCTGATAGTTCTGACTCAGAGTCTGACACCGATTGTAAAAACAAAAATAAAGTCAGACACAAAAATAAGGGAAAGAAAGACAAACGCAAACAACATTCTGGTGCTGTAAAACAAATGCTTGTGCAACAGCTTCAGCAGACAGCCCCTGTCTCACCCACCTCTCTCCAACAGACACAGTTCACGCCTCTTCCTTTATCTCCAGCTCCCATACAGTGGCCAGTTTATCACCCCTATCCAGCAGCCCAAGGAACCAACCCCTTTCACAGTCGAGCGCCACCCCAAGGTCAACAGCTTGTATCCCTCCACACCGCATGCACTGGACTTTGCACGTTGACCCTACAGGACGAGACCTTGAGTATTTCCATCACTTTTCTCCCTTTGTAGGACAGGCCTGTAGTGTTTTTGCGTGCACCATTTTGCTGTGTAAGCAGGGGGGTGCTCTATTGACACATCAATTGGGCCCAGTAGCCTCCAGCTTGTTCCAGCAACCTGACTCCGCCCCACACCTGACTCTCTACACCTGTGAAGGTTACGAGCCTAAAGACTTAGGTCCCATAGCAAAGACCTTACAGACTCTGACTCCAACCATCTCACATTTGTACCAAGGAATGGTGTACTCTCACTATGAGGGCGTGGCATGGACAGTGACAGTAGATGACTCATGGTTAGCTGATGACGAAGATCCTGTATGTACCATTTCACCTTTCAAAAACACTAACATGTCTCACCCTCTTTCTCTGTTTTCAGTTTCTGTTCCTCCTCAGTCCCCTGCCACAGCGGGAGTCCCAGACACATTGTGGTCTCAGTACTCTAATGAGTGTGGCCTAATGTTGTCTCACCCTCCTGTGTCAATTCCTGTAAAACTAGGTCCTGCTCCCAGAAAACAACAGTACCCCCTCTCACAGGCCTCTCTGGAAGGCATTAAGCCCGTCATCACTACCCTTTTAAAACAAGGAATTTTGGTGCCGTGTCAAAGCCCCTGTAACACCCCTATTTTACCTGTTAAGAAACCTAACTCCCCTGACTGGCGCTTTGTTCAAGATCTCCGCCTGATCAATGACTATGTGGCTCCCATGACTCCTGTAGTACCCAGCCCCACCACCATCCTAACCTCTATTCCTCCCTCTACTCAGTGGTACTCTGTTGTTGACCTCTGTTCTGCTTTTTTCAGCATCCCTGTCTCCCCAGAGTCCCAGTACCTGTTTGCTTTCACCTACGGTGGGCATCAGTACACGTGGACTCGCCTCCCACAAGGTTTTATTCACAGCCCCACTCTTTTTGCCCGAGCCCTTCTTACAGATCTAGCTGACGTTCAACTCCCTGGAGGCAGTGCCTTGATCCAGTACGTGGACGACCTGTTGGTAGCCAGCCCCACCAAAGAGGCATGCGAAACGGACACAAGAGCTCTGTTGTTGTCATTGGCTGAGAAGGGACACAAGGCCAGCGCCACAAAAGCCCAGCTGGTGCTACAAGAAGTGACCTACCTGGGCCATGTTCTCAAAGGTAACACCCGCCAAGTCAGCAGTAAACGTGTTTCTGCTGTTTTGAACATTCCAAAACCCCACACCAAGAAGCAGCTGAAGTCGTTCCTGGGCATCCTCGGGTACTCCAGACCATGGATCATGGATTTTGCCCCTCGAGCCAGGCCCCTTCAAGACATGCTCCTGCAGGCCGCTCCTGAGCACCTCCAATGGACGGAGGATGCAGAGACAGCGTTCACTGACTTAAAACAAGCACTTTCACAGGCCCCGGCGCTGGGTCTCCCTGATTACAGCAAACCTTTCCAGTTGTACGTTCACGAACGCAATGGGTTTGCCTCTGGTGTTCTCACTCAACAACATGGCTCTAACAAACGCCCAGTAGGTTACTATTCCACACGCCTTGACAATACTGAGCTGGGTTTGCCCCCGTGTCTCCGAGCTGTGGCGGCTGCTGCTTTCATGGTAAGAACCGTGTCTGATCTGGTACTGGACTCTCAGTGTGAACTTTATGTTCCTCATGCAGTGAGTGCTCTGCTTACCAGAGCCAGCACACAACACCTTTCCGCAGCCAGACAGAGTCATTATGAATTGTTGCTGCTGTCTATGCCTAATCTTACTATTCACAGATCTCCAACTCTCGATCCCTCTTCTCTCCTTCCAACTGCTGCTGACTGTGAGCCCCATGACTGCCAGGCGACGGTAACAATGACCTACACTATTCGTGAAGATCTTTTTGACACCCCTTTGTTTAACCCTGACCTTACCCTGTTCACTGACGGCAGCTCTTCTAGAAACCTGCAGGGCACCCTTGATTCAGGTTGGGCTGTAGTTTCTTCCACTGACACCCTTCTTTCAGGTAAACTTCCAGACCACTTCTCTGCTCAACAGGCGGAGCTAGTGGCTCTCACTCAGGCATGTACCTATGCAAAGAATAAATCTGTTAACATCTACACTGACTCTCGGTATGCTCTAGGTGTCTGCCTTGATTTTGGTGGAATCTGGAGACATCGCGATTTCTTAACATCTGCAGGTACCCCTATTAAAAATGCTTCCCTAGTAGAGGCTCTCCTAAAAGCTCTCTTTCTTCCTTCTACAGTTGCTATTCTCAAATGTGACGCCCGTACATCTTCCAAAGACCCTGTGAGACTCGGTAACGCAAGAGCTGATACTGCAGCAAAAGCCGCTGCTGTGTCAGGAGCCCTCGCTCCCGTGTTGGCGACCTCAACACTGGTTTCTCCCAGCCCAGATCCCTCCGTCCATGACGTAGCTGCCTTACAATTAGCTGCCGAACCATTGGAACGATCTCACTGGCAGACAAACTGTGTTCTTGTAAAGAATGTATATTACTCTGTTGATGGGCGCCCGTGTTGCCCTCAGTCGCTCCTCCCCTACCTCTTACAGACTGTTCACGGTGTGGCTCACGTGAACAAAGGGGGGATGGAAGCGATAATTAGACGTGTATGGTATGCAAATAATGTATCCCAGGCATGTGCTGATTTTGTACAAAGATGTGCCATTTGCCAACAACACAACGTTGGAAAGAC
>NW_026870198.1:130000-132500 GCF_963584025.1 Labrus mixtus
GACACCCACCGATGTGTCAAAAAATAATGTGTTTAAGGGGGATGTGAGCAGGGGGACACTTAAAGATATAATGATAACGAAACAATGCATTGATATTTGGAGATTGCTACATCCATGGGAGAGAGTGTTCTCCAGGAGACAAATTGTACTGAATAGATTAAAACAATCTAGAATAGATTATGCTTTGGTGACATGCGAGGTAGTGAGGTGGATTAAAGAAGTTGAATATAAAACTAATATGTGGAGCGATCACGCTGGAATAGAAATCACGTTTAGAAAAGAAACGAATGTACGTAAAGGAGGGATATGGTGCTTTAATGCAAGCTTGCTGGATGATGGAATGTTTGTGAAAAGTATGGAAAGATTGTTGAATGATGTGGGATATGAGTGGAATGAGAGTGAAGATATGAATGTGTGGTGGGATAGTGTAAAAGTCAGAATTAAAAAAAAGTGTATCAATTATAGTAAAGAGAAAAAGTGGAGAGAAAATAGAAAGGAAGAGAATTTGAGAAAACAACTAAGTGAGGAAATAGCATCGCTTGACAGTGTAGATAATGTAGATGTTGAAAAATACATACATTTAAAAGAACAGTTGGGAGTGATTGAACTTAAAAAGAGTAGGGGTGCAGCCATTAGGAGTAAAATACAATATATGTATGAGGGGGAGAGGAGTACAGCCTTTTTTTTAGGTCTGGAAAAACAAAAACAAAAAAGAACAGAAATAAACGAATTATTAAATGAAGCAGGTAAAAGTGTGACAGATAAAAAGGGAATTTTAGAAATAGTAAAGGGCTATTATGAAAGCCTGTTTTCGAGACAGGAGTGTGATAGCGTGAGTGTGAACAGAGCTTTGGGTGCCTTAAAGAAAAAACTAAGCGAGGACGATAAAATGTGGTGTGATTGTGAGTTTACAGAGGGAGAAATCAGAAGTGCTTTAGAGGGGTTAAACAAAAACAAAAGTCCTGGGAGCGATGGCCTAACTGCGGAATTCTACCAAGCTTTCAAAGAGCAGCTGGTGCCCTTGGTGAACAAATTGAGTAAATATATGGAAAAAGTGAAACATATACCAAAAAGTTTAGGGGAAGGGGTGGTTACTATTTTTTACAAAAACAAGGGGGACAATAAAAATCTGGACAACTACAGACCAATCAGCCTACTCAACACAGACTACAAAATCATAGCGAAAACAATAGCCAATAGAATCAGGGAGGTAATAGGAACAATCATAGAACAAACACAATCATACAGTATACCAAACAGAGACATAGCAGACTCAATCATTTCAATAAAACAGACGGTCAGGGATATGGAAGGGGAGGGGGGAATATGGCTAGGGATTTATTTAAATAAAGCTTTTGACAGAGTAGATCACGGGTTCATGGGGAAGGTGTTAGAGAAGTTTGGATTCGGGGAGAGAATGAGAGAATGGATAAATATGTTGTATACAGGAGCGGAAAGCAAGATAAAATGTAATGGGGAACTAACTGATTCTTTTAAAATATCAAGGTCAGTGAGACAAGGATGTCCGATGTCAGCGCTGTTGTACAGCTTGGTAGCAGAGCCGCTGGCAGCACTGATATCGGAAGACGTAAACATAAAAGGTATAGGTAAGGAAAACGTAAAAATAATACAGTATGCAGATGACGTGAATATAATGGTAAAAGGAGAGGAGGATATAGAATTGATATTAAAACATGTACAAACTTATGAAAGAGCATCTGGGGCAAAAGTAAATGAAAATAAGTCAGAAATTATGTTACTAGGTAAGGAATCCAATCTAGTTAATAAGTGGGGATTTAAAACGGTGTGTGAGAGAAGAAAAGTGTTGGGAGTGAATATGGGGAAAAATGAGAATGAATGTGATGATGTAACATGGAAAGAGGTGGTGGGTAAAATTAAAAAAACATTGAATTTGTGGAAAGCGAGGGGTCTATTGTTGAGAGGAAGGGTAGCCGTAACAAATGCTCTCGTGTTGTCCAAAGTGAATCATGCGCTGAGTACTTGTACGCTTCCGGACTGGGCCTTTAAGGAGATTTCAAAGACCATTAGGGACTTTATTTGGAAAAACAAAGCAGCGAGTATAGCTCACAAAACAATAATAGGGGCTAAAGATCAGGGGGGGCTAGCTTTGATTGATTTACTTACAAAAAAAGTAGCACTAAGAGTCAAATTGATAGGCAAATTTATGGACCAGAACCGGAACGTAGTTTGGAAAAACCACTTCAAACAATATCTGTGCAGTTTTGGACTCTACAACGAGGACAACCTGTACCAGATCAATAACCCGGATTCATTTAAACACTTGCCACGGTTTTTCCAGGAAGTACTCAGTGCGTGGTATCAGGTTTCATCCTGGACTGTACCAGAGTGCGGAACGAGAGGGTCAGTGCTACGACTGCCCTTCCTCTCGAGCCCGTATTTTAAAAATGGGGAGAGGGTAATTAAGTGTGAAGCTATGTCGAAAGCGGGATATATTAGAATAAGGGATTTACTGAACTGT
>NW_026870198.1:207500-210000 GCF_963584025.1 Labrus mixtus
AGAAGCTAAGCAGGGTCGGGCCTGGTTAGTACTTGGATGGGAGACCGCCTGGGACTACCAGGTGCTGTAAGCTTTTTCATTGTTTTGATCATATGTTTTTTTTTTTTATCATATAGAGACATATTCACATGTCCAAAAATTCAGCCAGGATCAAGGGAATGACATCTTTAAAAGGCCCCTTTCTGCACACAATAATGGCTTACGGCCATACAACCCTGAACTAGTGCGATCTCGGAAGCTAAGCAGGGTCGGGCCTGGTTAGTACTTGGATGGGAGACCGCCTGGGAATACCAGGTGCTGTAAGCTTTTTAATTTTTTTGATCATATGTTTTTTTTTATCATAGAGAGACATATTCACATGTCCAAAAATTCAGCCAGAATCAAGGGCATGACATCTTTAAAAGGCCCCTGTCTGCACACAAAAATGGTTTACGGCCATACCACCCTGAACACGCCCGATCTCGTCCGATCTCGGAAGCTAAGCAGGGTCGGGCCTGGTTAGTACTTGGATGGGAGACCGCCTGGGAATACCAGGTGCTGTAAGCTTTTTCATTTTTTTGATGATATGTTTTTTTTTATCATATAGAGACATATTCACATGTCCAAAAATTCAGCCAGAATCAAGGGCATGACATCTTTAAAAGGCCCCTTTCTGCACACAATAATGGCTTACGGCCATACCACCCTGAACTCGTCCGATCTTGGAAGCTAAGCAGTTTTGGGCCTGGTTAGTACTTGGATGGGAGACCGCCTGGGAATACCAGGTGCTTTAAGCTTTTTCATTTTTTTGATCATATGTTTTTTTTTTATCATATAGAGACATATTCACATGTCCAAAAATTCAGCCAGAATAAAGGGAATGACATCTTTAAGGCCCATTTCTGCACACAATAATGGCTTACGGCCATACCACCCTGAACTCGTCCGATCTCGGAAGCTAAGCAGGGTCGGTCCTGGTTAGTACTTAGATGGGAGACCGCCTGGGAATACCAGGTGCTGTAAGCTTTTTCATTTTTTTGATCATATGTTTTTTTTTATCATATAGAGACATATTCACATGTCCAAAAATTCAGCCAGAATCAAGGGCATGACATCTTTAAAAGGCCCCTTTCTGCACACAATAATGGCTTACGGCCATACAACCCTGAACTCGTCCGATCTCAGAAGGTAAGCAGGGTCGGGCCTGGTTAGTACTTGGATGGGAGACAGCCTGGGAATACCAGGTGCTGTAAGCTTCTTCATTTTTTTGATCATGTGGGTTTTTTTTATCATATAGAGACATATTCACATGTCCAAAAATTCAGCCAGAATCAAGAGCATGACATCTTTAAAAGGCCCCTTTCTGCACACAATAATGGCTTATGGCCATACCACCCTGAACTCATCAGATCTTGGAAGCTAAGCAGGGTTGGGCCTGGTTAGTACCTAGATGGGAGACCGCCTGGGAATACCAGGTGCTGTAAGCTTTTTCATTTTTTTGATCATATGTTTTTTTTTTATCATATAGAGACATATTCACATGTCCAAAAATTCAGCCAGAATCAAGGGCATGACATCTTTAAAAGGCCCCTGTCTGCACACAATAATGACTTATGGCCATACCACCCTGAACACGCCCGATCTCGTCCGATCTCGGAAGCTAAGCAGGGTCGGGCCTGGTTAGTACTTGGATGGGAGACCGCCTGGGAATACCAGGTGCTGCAAGCTTTTTCATTTTTTTGATGATATGTTTTTTTTTATCATATAGAGACATATTCACATGTCCAAAAATTAAGCCAGAATAAAGGGAATGACATCTGTAAGGCCCATTTCTGCACACAATAATGGCTTACGGCCATACCACCCTGAACTCGTCCGATCTCGGAAGCTAAGCAGGGTAGGGCCTGGTTAGTACTTAGATGGGAGACCGCCTGGGAATAACAGGTGCTGTAAGCTTTTTCATTTTTTTGATCATATGTTTTTTTTTATCATATAGAGACATATTCACATGTCCATAAATTCAGCCAGAATCAAGGGCATGACATCTTTAAAAGGCCCCTTTCTGCACACAATAATGGCTTATGGCCATACCACCCTGAACACGCCCGATCTCGTCCGATCTCGGAAGCTAAGCAGGGTCAGGCCTGGTTAGTACTTGGATGGGAGACCGCCTGGGAATACCAGGTGCTGTAAGCTTTTTCATTTTTTTGATGATATGTTTTTTTTTATCATATAGAGACATATTCACATGTCCAAAAATTCAGCCAGAATCAAGGGCATGACATCTTTAAAAGGCCCCTTTCTGCACACAATAATGGCTTACGGCCATACCACCCTGAACTCGTCCGATCTTGGAAGCTAAGCAGGGTTGGGCCTGGTTAGTACTTGGATGGGAGACCGCCTGGGAATACCAGGTGCTGTAAGCTTTTTCATTGTTTTGATCATATGTTTTTTTTTTTTATCATATAGAGACATATTCACATGTCCAAAAATTCAGCCAGGATCAAGGGAATGACATCTT
>NW_026870198.1:220000-227500 GCF_963584025.1 Labrus mixtus
CTGCCTGGGAATACCAGGTGCTGTAAGCTTTTTCATTTTTTTGATCATACGTTTTTTTTTATCATATAGAGACATATTCACATGTCCAAAAATTCAGCCAGAATCAAGGGCATGACATCTTTAAAAGGCCCCTTTCTGCACACAATAACGGCTTATGGCCATACCACCCTGAACACGCCCCTTTTGCTGTCAGAGTTTGTGTGGTGCTGAAGGAGAGCTGACGTGTCAGTACTGAGCAGGACAGCTGGACTAATTTGTTTGTTTTTTGGATGCGCTTTGGATTTATTTAAATACCTCAGATTGTGAGTGAATGTCCCCCAGCAGTCACTGACTGTTAGGGGGATCGTTTTTCTTTTCACCTTTTTTTCCTGTTTTTTTTCCACAATTTTGTGAAGAATTTTTGTTTTTTGTGAATGTTTGCTCGTATGTCGCGAGCAAACTCACACGGACGGATCACAAAGATGACAGGACCACGGACTGGAGAGATGGAAAAAGGAAAAGAGAACGGACAACAACGTAAACAAACAAACATGGCACTGAAACAAAGGAATGGATTAAACGACAACGAGAAGAACGACGGACAAAAAGGACGGATGAAAACGGCAAATGAAACAGGGAACGGAATGGATGACGGAGAGAGAGGAAGAGAGAGGAGCGGCGGGCTGATTGCTCCGCATGCAGAGAATGGGAGAGGTGGCGAGAGAGCAGAAAAAGAGGAAGCAAAAGTGTCTTTTGAGAGAAAACTAACACTAAACATTGAAATGGTGGGAGACAAAGTTCCTCTAAATCACGTCATGAGCAACATAAAAATGATCTGTGGGGGCCTGCTGGCGTGCAGAACCCTGGGACCTGAAAAACTGGAGGTGACGGTGAGCAACATTAAAGGAAAGGAAAGGCTGCTGGATGGATTTAAAATCGGAGAGACCAGAGTCGTGGCGAGAGAACTAAATAATGATGAGCTGGTGGTGTCTTTTTTAAACCTGCCAGCGTATATCACAGATGAAGAAATAGTTTGGAAGCTGACGGGATGGGGAGTGAAACCGACATCACCAATAAAACGCAGAATGTGGCCTGGAACAATGATAGCTGACGGAACGAGGTTTGTCCGGGTCAGATTTAATGACCAGGTACAGTCACTCCCTTACTCTCAACAATAGACCCCTCGCTTTCCACAAATTCAATGTTTTTTTAATTTTACCCACCACCTCTTTCCATGTTACATCATCACATTCATTCTCATTTTTCCCCATATTCACTCCCAACACTTTTCTTCTCTCACACACCGTTTTAAATCCCCACTTATTAACTAGATTGGATTCCTTACCTAGTAACATAATTTCTGACTTATTTTCATTTACTTTTGCCCCAGATGCTCTTTCATAAGTTTGTACATGTTTTAATATCAATTCTATATCCTCCTCTCCTTTTACCATTATATTCACGTCATCTGCATACTGTATTATTTTTACGTTTTCCTTACCTATACCTTTTATGTTTACGTCTTCCGATATCAGTGCTGCCAGCGGCTCTGCTACCAAGCTGTACAACAGCGCTGACATCGGACATCCTTGTCTCACTGACCTTGATATTTTAAAAGAATCAGTTAGTTCCCCGTTACATTTTATCTTGCTTTCCGCTCCTGTATACAACATATTTATCCATTCTCTCATTCTCTCCCCGAATCCAAACTTCTCTAACACCTTCCCCATGAACCCGTGATCTACTCTGTCAAAAGCTTTATTTAAATCAATCCCTAGCCATATTCCCCCCTCCCCTTCCATATCCCTGACCGTCTGTTTTATTGAAATGATTGAGTCTGCTATGTCTCTGTTTGGTATACTGTATGATTGTGTTTGTTCTATGATTGTTCCTATTACCTCCCTGATTCTATTGGCTATTGTTTTCGCTATGATTTTGTAGTCTGTGTTGAGTAGGCTGATTGGTCTGTAGTTGTCCAGATTTTTATTGTCCCCCTTGTTTTTGTAAAAAATAGTAACCACCCCTTCCCCTAAACTTTTTGGTATATGTTTCACTTTTTCCATATATTTACTCAATTTGTTCACCAAGGGCACCAGCTGCTCTTTGAAAGCTTGGTAGAATTCCGCAGTTAGGCCATCGCTCCCAGGACTTTTGTTTTTGTTTAACCCCTCTAAAGCACTTCTGATTTCTCCCTCTGTAAACTCACAATCACACCACATTTTATCGTCCTCGCTTAGTTTTTTCTTTAAGGCACCCAAAGCTCTGTTCACACTCACACTATCACACTCCTGTCTCGAAAACAGGCTTTCATAATAGCCCTTTACTATTTCTAAAATTCCCTTTTTATCTGTCACACTTTTACCTGCTTCATTTAATAATTCGTTTATTTCTGTTCTTTTTTGTTTTTGTTTTTCCAGACCTAAAAAAAAGGCTGTACTCCTCTCCCCCTCATACATATATTGTATTTTACTCCTAATGGCTGCACCCCTACTCTTTTTAAGTTCAATCACTCCCAACTGTTCTTTTAAATGTATGTATTTTTCGACATCTACATTATCTACACTGTCAAGCGATGCTATTTCCTCACTTAGTTGTTTTCTCAAATTCTCTTCCTTTCTATTTTCTCTCCACTTTTTCTCTTTACTATAATTGATACACTTTTTTTTAATTCTGACTTTTACACTATCCCACCACACATTCATATCTTCACTCTCATTCCACTCATATCCCACATCATTCAACAATCTTTCCATACTTTTCACAAACATTCCATCATCCAGCAAGCTTGCATTAAAGCACCATATCCCTCCTTTACGTACATTCGTTTCTTTTCTAAACGTGATTTCTATTCCAGCGTGATCGCTCCACATATTAGTTTTATATTCAACTTCTTTAATCCACCTCACTACCTCGCATGTCACCAAAGCATAATCTATTCTAGATTGTTTTAATCTATTCAGTACAATTTGTCTCCTGGAGAACACCCTCTCCCATGGATGTAGCAATCTCCAAATATCAATGCATTGTTTCGTTATCATTATATCTTTAAGTGTCCCCCTGCTCACATCCCCCTTAAACACATTATTTTTTGACACATCGGTGGGTGTCATCGCCACATTAAAGTCACCGATTATTATACAATTCCTTTCCCACCATTTGCTTATTGCAATGAAGAATGTTTTCCTTTCTTTTTCTCCATTTGGTGCATATATATTTATGATTCTTATATTTTTCGTTTCATACACACAGTCTATTACTATTATTCTTCCTTCTTTGTCTCCATAAACCAAATTTACCCCTGTTACCCGACCCGTTTTGACTAAAACCGCCACTCCTCTCGCCCTCGACGTGCCATTGGAGCAGAAAATATGGCCCACAAAGTCTTTTTTTATGTCTTCCACCAGGGAATCATCCCACCTGGTCTCCTGCAGGCACAAAACGTCATTCTGCAAGGAAAGAATCGCATGTCTTTTTTCTTTGTTCCTTAGTCCATTCACGTTTATCGAAAATAAATTAAAGGCCATTATCATAAAAATAAAAACAAAAAAAACGGATTTACAGGGGTTATTGTCAGTCATTATTTGTCCTTACATTTCAATTTTTTCACCAACTTTTTTCGTTGTCCAAGACTTAGTCTTTTTTGCGCACTCGCCAGTTCACTCACATCCATTTCACTGTCCGTTTCATTGGGACTGGTGCTTTTACCCGTATTATTTAGCGTGATTTTTCTCCCTCCCGCCTGTCCAACACTACTCTCAGGCATCTCCCTCCCCTCTGTGCTCATGCTTACCCCCGGGTCTTCTGCCACGTCCCTTCCGTCTCCTTTTTTCCCTCTCTCGCTCGTTTTTCGCTGCTTCTGCTGTCCTCCCTCTCCAGCCAGCTCCGGCGTCTCCAGCTCGCACTCTGACGCCCGTTCTCCTCCGCTCTCTCCGCTCTGCTCCATTTCTCCGTCACTGTTCTCGTCTTCTCTGATCTCCTTCCTGCTTGCTCCGATCACCTCCTTCTCCTCCGCCTCCTCCTCGTACACCTCCTCCGCCTCGTCTTCATCCTCGTACACCTCCTCCACCTCGTTCTTGCTTTCCTCTCCGTTCTCACACTCACATTCATTTTCTCTTTTTTTACAGTTTGTGCATTTTGTGCTGTTCGCGCTGCACTCTCGCGCAAAGTGTCCCTGCACCCCACAGTTGTGGCACATAAATTCTGGACACTCTCTCAGGATGTGTCCCGGCTGGATGCACATCCTGCACACTTTTTGTTGTCTATCATGTATTACTCTAAAGTATTCGTTCCCCATCACAGTGTTAAACTTTGTGGAGGAAGGGTAGCCGTAACAAATGCTCTCGTGTTGTCCAAAGTGAATCATGCGCTGAGTACTTGTACGCTTCCGGACTGGGCCTTTAAGGAGATTTCAAAGACCATTAGGGACTTTATTTGGAAAAACAAAGCAGCGAGTATAGCTCACAAAACAATAATAGGGGCTAAAGATCAGGGGGGGCTAGCTTTGATTGATTTACTTACAAAAAAAGTAGCACTAAGAGTCAAATTGATAGGCAAATTTATGGACCAGAACCGGAACGTAGTTTGGAAAAACCACTTCAAACAATATCTGTGCAGTTTTGGACTCTACAACGAGGACAACCTGTACCAGATCAATAACCCGGATTCATTTAAACACTTGCCACGGTTTTTCCAGGAAGTACTCAGTGCGTGGTATCAGGTTTCATCCTGGACTGTACCAGAGTGCGGAACGAGAGGGTCAGTGCTACGACTGCCCTTCCTCTCGAGCCCGTATTTTAAAAATGGGGAGAGGGTAATTAAGTGTGAAGCTATGTCGAAAGCGGGATATATTAGAATAAGGGATTTACTGAACTGTGGGGGGGATTTTGATTTACAAATGGTGGTGAGGGGTTTAAAAAATAAAGGGTGTGTGTGCAGAAAGGATGTGATTGAGAGAGTGTTTGCAAATGTAAAATTGTCTTTGTCGAGCGAATGGGAAAAATTAATCAAAGAGAAGGAGGGAGTGATGCAGGACGATGTGGGGGGGATCTCCCTGTGCCTAGGGGAGAAGAAACACAACATTACAGATGTCACTACAAAAATTTGGTATAGGTGCGCAATCACACATAGAATACAGAAACCCACATCCGAAGTAAAATGGACAGACACATACCCGGACATAACAAGCAACATGATATGGAAGAACATTAACATTCCGCATACACCACATGCAATATTTGACCTAGATTTCAAACTGAGGCACAGGAGGATCTTCACCTGCATCGTCCTGCATCAGATCCATAAGGAGAGGTATGAAAGAAAGTGTTGTGTATGTGAAAGTACGGATGAGGATTTAATACATTTGTTTGTTACGTGTGGGGAATTGGTTTATTTTTGGGGAAAAATAAGAGAAATGTTGGGGAAATGCAGTAAGAATGAGTGTTGGAATGAAAGGGGGTGGGAATTGTTGGTGTTGTTGGGGGTGGGAACAAAACAAAAAAATCACAATGTAATGAATATAATTTTGGCTTTTGCAAGAAAAGCGGTTTTTAACAGAAGGAATTATGCACTGTATGAAAGTAAGAAAATGAATGTGTGGAGAATGTTTGTGAATGAATGGAAAGCACATCTTAAATTGTTGTACATAGCGAATGAGAGTGAGTTTGTGAGAATGTTTGTGGAAGGTGCGAATGTGTGTAGAGTAAATGAGGAGGGAATTATGTGGGATGTCTAAATTATTTTGTTTTTGTTTTTTTGGTACGAGGGCTTCTTTTTTGGTCATGGGGAAAATGGGTGATTTGATTTGGTGGTTTTTTTTTCTCAGTGGTTTTTTGAGAATACTGTGGGGTTTTTGTATGTTTTTGTGGTTTGTTTTCAGAGGGGTGTTTGCTTTGGGGGAGGGACTCAGAAGAGTTGTCATGAGTTGGGGGTATCAGGGGTGGTTTGATTTTTTTTTTTCTGATGCTATGTTTTTATTGTTTTTAGGGTGCCGTTTGCGTCAGAGGGGAGGTTTAATTTAGAGGGTGTATGTATTGTAATAGCATTTGTTGCAAATGATGTGAAAGAATTATAAATGTTTTTGTAATTTTGATAATAAAAGATAAAAAAAAAAAAAAAACTCGTCAGATCTTGGAAGCTAAGCAGGGTTGGGCCTGTTTAGTACTTAGATGGGAGACCGCCTGGGAATACCAGGTGCTGTAAGCTTTTTCATTTTTTTGATCATATGTTTTTTTTTTATCATATAGAGACATATTCACATGTCCAAAAATTCAGCCAGAATCAAGGGCATGACATCTTTAAAAGCCCCTGTCTGCACACAATAATGACTTATGGCCATACCACCCTGAACACGCCCGATCTCGTCCGATCTCGGAAGCTAAGCAGGGTCGGGCCTGGTTAGTACTTGGATGGGTGACCGCCTGGGAATACCAGGTGCTATAAGCTTTTTCATTTTTTTGATCATATGTTTTTTTTTTATCATATAGAGACATATTCACATGTCCAAAAATTCAGCCAGAATCAAGGGCATGACATCTTTAAAAGGCCCCTTTCTGCACACAATAACAGCTTACGGCCATACCACCCTTAACACGCCCGATCTCGTCTGATCTCGGAAGCTAAGCAGGGTCGGGCCTGGTTAGTACTTGGATGGGTGACCGCCTGGGAATACCAGGTGCTATAAGCTTTTTCATTTTTTTGATCATATGTTTTTTTTTTATCATATAGAGACATATTCACATGTCCAAAAATTCAGCCAGGATCAAGGGCATGACATCTTTAAAATGCCCCTGTCTGCACACAACAATGGCTTATGGCCATACCACCCTGAACACGCCCGATCTCGTCCGATCTCCGAAGCTAAGCAGGGTCGGGCCTGGTTAGTACTTGGATGGGAGACCGCCTGGGAATACCAGGTGCTATAAGCTTTTTCATTTTTTTGATCATATGTTTTTTTTTTGTCATAGAGAGACATATTCACATGTCCAAAAATTCAGCCAGAATCAAGGGCATGACATCTTTAAAAGGCCCCTTTCTGCACACAACAATGGCTTACGGCCATACCACCCTGAACACGCCCGATCTCGTCCGATCTCGGAAGCTAAGCAGGGTCGGGCCTGGTTAGTACTTGGATGGGAGACCGCCTGGGAATACCAGGTGCTGTAAGCTTTTTCATTTTTTTGATCATATGTTTTTTTTTTATCATATAGAGACATATTCACATGTCCAAAAATTCAGCCAGAATCAAGGGCATGACATCTTTAAAAGCCCCTGTCTGCACACAATAATGACTTATGGCCATACCACCCTGAACACGCCCGATCTCGTCCGATCTTGGAAGCTAAGCAGGGTTGGGCCTGGTTAGTACTTGGATGGGAGACCGCCTGGGAATACCAGGTGCTGTAAGCTTTTTCATTTTTTTGATCATATGTTTTTTTTTATCATATAGAGACATATTCACATGTCCAAAAATTCAGCCAGAATCAAGGGCATGACATCTTTAAAAGGCCCATGTCTGCACACAAT
>NW_026870198.1:255000-260000 GCF_963584025.1 Labrus mixtus
CTATAAGCTTTTTCATTTTTTTGATCATATGTTTTTTTTTTATCATAGAGAGACATATTCACATGTCCAAAAATTCAGCCAGAATCAAGGGCATGACATCTTTAAAAGGCCCCTGTCTGCACACAATAATGGCTTACGGCCATACAACCCTGAACTTGTGCGATCTCGGAAGTTAAGCAGGGTTGGGCCTGTTTAGTACTTGGATGGGAGACTGCCTGGGAATACCAGGTGCTGTAAGCTTTTTCATTTTTTTGATCATATGTTTTTTTTTTATCATAGAGAGACATATTCACATGTCCAAAAATTCAGCCAGAATCAAGGGCATGACATCTTTAAAAGGCCCCTTTCTGCACACAACAATGGCTTACGGCCATACCACCCTGAACACGCCCGATCTCTTCCGATCTCGGAAGCTAAGCAGGGTCGGTCCTGGTTAGTACTTGGATGGGAGACCGCCTGGGAATACCAGGTGCTATAAGCTTTTTCATTTTTTTGATCATATGTTTTTTTTTTATCATAGAGAGACATATTCACATGTCCAAAAATTCAGCCAGAATCAAGGGCATGACATCTTTAAAAGGCCCCTGTCTGCACACAATAATGGCTTACGGCCATACAACACTGAACTTGTGCGATCTCGGAAGCTAAGCAGGGTCGGGCCTGGTTAGTACTTGGATGGGAGACCGCCTGAGAATACCAGGTGCTGTAAGCTTTTTCATTTTTTTGATCATATGTTTTTTTTTATCATATAGAGACATATTCACATGTCCTAAAATTCAGCCAGAATCAAGGGCATGACATCTTTAAAAGGCCCCTTTCTGCACACAATAATGGCTTACGGCCATACAACCCTGAACTCATCCAATCTCGGAAGCTAAGCAGGGTCGGGCCTGGTTACTAGTTGGATGGGAGACTGCCTGGGAATACCAGGTGCTGTAAGCTTTTTCATTTTTTTGATCATACGTTTTTTTTTTATCATATAGAGACATATTCACATGTCCAAAAATTCAGCCAGAATCAAGGGCATGACATCTTTAAAAGGCCCCTTTCTGCACACAATAATGGCTTACGGCCATACCACCCTGAACTCGTCCGATCTCGGAAGCAAAGCAGGGTCGGGCCTGGTTAGTACTTGGATGGGAGACCGCCTGGGAATACCAGGTGTTGTAAGCTTTTTCATATTTTTGATGATATGTTTTTTTTTTATCATATAGAGACATATTCACATGTCCAAAAATTCAGCCAGAATCAAGGGCATGACATCTTTAAAAGGCCCCTGTCTGCACACAATAATGACTTATGGCCATACCACCCTGAACACGCCCCTTTTGCTGTCAGAGTTTGTGTGGTGCTGAAGGAGAGCTGACGTGTCAGTACTGAGCAGGACAGCTGGACTAATTTGTTTGTTTTTTGGATGCGCTTTGGATTTATTTAAATACCTCAGACTGTGAGTGAATGTCCCCCAGCAGTCACTGACTGTTAGGGGGATCGTTTTTCTTTTCACCTTTTTTTCCTGTTTTTTTCCACAATTTTGTGAAGAATTTTTGTTTTTTGCGAATGTTTGCTCGTATGTCGCGAGCAAACTCACACGGACGGATCACAAAGATGACAGGACCACGGACTGGAGAGATGAAAAAAGGAAAAGAGAACGGACAACAACGTGAACAAACAAACATGGCACTGAAACAAAGGAATGGATTAAACGACAACGAGAAGAACGACGGACAAAAAGGACGGATGAAAACGACAAATGAAACAGGGAACGGAATGGATGACGGAGAGAGAGGAAGAGAGAGGAGCGGCGGGCTGATTGCTCCGCATGCAGAGAATGGGAGAGGTGGCGAGAGAGCAGAAAAAGAGGAAGCAAAAGTGTCTTTTGAGAGAAAACTAACACTAAACATTGAAATGGTGGGAGACAAAGTTCCTCTAAATCACGTCATGAGCAACATAAAAATGATCTGTGGGGGCCTGCTGGCGTGCAGAACCCTGGGACCTGAAAAACTGGAGGTGACGGTGAGCAACATTAAAGGAAAGGAAAGGCTGCTGGATGGATTTAAAATCGGAGAGACCAGAGTCGTGGCGAGAGAACTAAATAATGATGAGCTGGTGGTGTCTTTTTTAAACCTGCCAGCGTATATCACAGATGAAGAAATAGTTTGGAAGCTGACGGGATGGGGAGTGAAACCGACATCACCAATAAAACGCAGAATGTGGCCTGGAACAATGATAGCTGACGGAACGAGGTTTGTCCGGGTCAGATTTAATGACCAGGTACAGTCACTCCCTTACTCCACAAAGTTTAACACTGTGATGGGGAACGAATACTTTAGAGTAATACATGATAGACAACAAAAAGTGTGCAGGATGTGCATCCAGCCGGGACACATCCTGAGAGAGTGTCCAGAATTTATGTGCCACAACTGTGGGGTGCAGGGACACTTTGCGCGAGAGTGCAGCGCGAACAGCACAAAATGCACAAACTGTAAAAAAAGAGAAAATGAATGTGAGTGTGAGAACGGAGAGGAAAGCAAGAACGAGGTGGAGGAGGTGTACGAGGATGAAGACGAGGCGGAGGAGGTGTACGAGGAGGAGGCGGAGGAGAAGGAGGTGATCGGAGCAAGCAGGAAGGAGATCAGAGAAGACGAGAACAGTGACGGAGAAATGGAGCAGAGCGGAGAGAGCGGAGGAGAACGGGCGTCAGAGTGCGAGCTGGAGACGCCGGAGCTGGCTGGAGAGGGAGGACAGCAGAAGCAGCGAAAAACGAGCGAGAGAGGGAAAAAAGGAGACGGAAGGGACGTGGCAGAAGACCCGGGGGTAAGCATGAGCACAGAGGGGAGGGAGATGCCTGAGAGTGGTGTTGGACAGGCGGGAGGGAGAAAAATCACGCTAAATAATACGGGTAAAAGCACCAGTCCCAATGAAACGGACAGCGAAATGGATGTGAGTGAACTGGCGAGTGCGCAAAAAAGACTAAGTCTCGGACAACGAAAAAAGTTGGTGAAAAAATTGAAATGTAAGGACAAATAATGACTGACAATAACCCCTGTAAATCCTTTTTTTTTGTTTTTATTTTTATGATAATGGCCTTTAATTTATTTTCGATAAACGTGAATGGACTAAGGAACAAAGAAAAAAGACATGCGATTCTTTCCTTGCAGAATGACGTTTTGTGCCTGCAGGAGACCAGGTGGGATGATTCCCTGGTGGAAGACATAAAAAAAGACTTTGTGGGCCATATTTTCTGCTCCAATGGCACGTCGAGGGCGAGAGGAGTGGCGGTTTTAGTCAAAACGGGTCGGGTAACAGGGGTAAATTTGGTTTATGGAGACAAAGAAGGAAGAATAATAGTAATAGACTGTGTGTATGAAACGAAAAATATAAGAATCATAAATATATATGCACCGAATGGAGAAAAAGAAAGGAAAACATTCTTCATTGCAATAAGCAAATGGTGGGAAAGGAATTGTATAATAATCGGTGACTTTAATGTGGCGATGACACCCACCGATGTGTCAAAAAATAATGTGTTTAAGGGGGATGTGAGCAGGGGGACACTTAAAGATATAATGATAACGAAACAATGCATTGATATTTGGAGATTGCTACATCCATGGGAGAGGGTGTTCTCCAGGAGACAAATTGTACTGAATAGATTAAAACAATCTAGAATAGATTATGCTTTGGTGACATGCGAGGTAGTGAGGTGGATTAAAGAAGTTGAATATAAAACTAATATGTGGAGCGATCACGCTGGAATAGAAATCACGTTTAGAAAAGAAACGAATGTACGTAAAGGAGGGATATGGTGCTTTAATGCAAGCTTGCTGGATGATGGAATGTTTGTGAAAAGTATGGAAAGATTGTTGAATGATGTGGGATATGAGTGGAATGAGAGTGAAGATATGAATGTGTGGTGGGATAGTGTAAAAGTCAGAATTAAAAAAAAGTGTATCAATTATAGTAAAGAGAAAAAGTGGAGAGAAAATAGAAAGGAAGAGAATTTGAGAAAACAACTAAGTGAGGAAATAGCATCGCTTGACAGTGTAGATAATGTAGATGTCGAAAAATACATACATTTAAAAGAACAGTTGGGAGTGATTGAACTTAAAAAGAGTAGGGGTGCAGCCATTAGGAGTAAAATACAATATATGTATGAGGGGGAGAGGAGTACAGCCTTTTTTTTAGGTCTGGAAAAACAAAAACAAAAAAGAACAGAAATAAACGAATTATTAAATGAAGCAGGTAAAAGTGTGACAGATAAAAAGGGAATTTTAGAAATAGTAAAGGGCTATTATGAAAGCCTGTTTTCGAGACAGGAGTGTGATAGTGTGAGTGTGAACAGAGCTTTGGGTGCCTTAAAGAAAAAACTAAGCGAGGACGATAAAATGTGGTGTGATTGTGAGTTTACAGAGGGAGAAATCAGAAGTGCTTTAGAGGGGTTAAACAAAAACAAAAGTCCTGGGAGCGATGGCCTAACTGCGGAATTCTACCAAGCTTTCAAAGAGCAGCTGGTGCCCTTGGTGAACAAATTGAGTAAATATATGGAAAAAGTGAAACATATACCAAAAAGTTTAGGGGAAGGGGTGGTTACTATTTTTTACAAAAACAAGGGGGACAATAAAAATCTGGACAACTACAGACCAATCAGCCTACTCAACACAGACTACAAAATCATAGCGAAAACAATAGCCAATAGAATCAGGGAGGTAATAGGAACAATCATAGAACAAACACAATCATACAGTATACCAAACAGAGACATAGCAGACTCAATCATTTCAATAAAACAGACGGTCAGGGATATGGAAGGGGAGGGGGGAATATGGCTAGGGATTGATTTAAATAAAGCTTTTGACAGAGTAGATCACGGGTTCATGGGGAAGGTGTTAGAGAAGTTTGGATTCGGGGAGAGAATGAGAGAATGGATAAATATGTTGTATACAGGAGCGGAAAGCAAGATAAAATGTAACGGGGAACTAACTGATTCTTTTAAAATATCA
>NW_026870198.1:275000-277500 GCF_963584025.1 Labrus mixtus
GGGGGACACTTAAAGATATAATGACAACGAAACAATGCATTGATATTTGGAGATTGCTACATCCATGGGGGAGGGTGTTCTCCAGGAGACAAATTGTACTAAATAGATTAAAACAATCTAGAATAGATTATGCTTTGGTGACATGCGAGGTAGTGAGGTGGATTAAAGAAGTTGAATATAAAACTAATATGTGGAGCGATCACGCTGGAATAGAAATCACGTTTAGAAAAGAAACGAATGTACGTAAAGGAGGGATATGGTGCTTTAATGCAAGCTTGCTGGATGATGGAATGTTTGTGAAAAGTATGGAAAGATTGTTGAATGATGTGGGATATGAGTGGAATGAGAGTGAAGATATGAATGTGTGGTGGGATAGTGTAAAAGTCAGAATTAAAAAAAAGTGTATCAATTATAGTAAAGAGAAAAAGTGGAGAGAAAATAGAAAGGAAGAGAATTTGAGAAAACAACTAAGTGAGGAAATAACATCGCTTGACAGTGTAGATAATGTAGATGTCGAAAAATACATACATTTAAAAGAACAGTTGGGAGTGATTGAACTTAAAAAGAGTAGGGGTGCAGCCATTAGGAGTAAAATACAATATATGTATGAGGGGGAGAGGAGTACAGCCTTTTTTTTAGGTCTGGAAAAACAAAAACAAAAAAGAACAGAAATAAACGAATTATTAAATGAAGCAGGTAAAAGTGTGACAGATAAAAAGGGAATTTTAGAAATAGTAAAGGGCTATTATGAACGCCTGTTTTCGAGACAGGAGTGTGATAGCGTGAGTGTGAACAGAGCTTTGGGTGTCTTAAAGAAAAAACTAAGCGAGGACGATAAAATGTGGTGTGATTGTGAGTTTACAGAGGGAGAAATCAGAAGTGCTTTAGAGGGGTTAAACAAAAACAAAAGTCCTGGGAGCGATGGCCTAACTGCGGAATTCTACCAAGCTTTCAAAGAGCAGCTGGTGCCCTTGGTGAACAAATTGAGTAAATATATGGAAAAAGTGAAACATATACCAAAAAGTTTAGGGGAAGGGGTGGTTACTATTTTTTACAAAAACAAGGGGGACAATAAAAATCTGGACAACTACAGACCAATCAGCCTACTCAACACAGACTACAAAATCATAGCGAAAACAATAGCCAATAGAATCAGGGAGGTAATAGGAACAATCATAGAACAAACACAATCATACAGTATACCAAACAGAGACATAGCAGATTCAATCATTTCAATAAAACAGACGGTCAGGGATATGGAAGGGGAGGGGGGAATATGGCTAGGGATTGATTTAAATAAAGCTTTTGACAGAGTAGATCACGGGTTCATGGGGAAGGTGTTAGAGAAGTTTGGATTCGGGGAGAGAATGAGAGAATGGATAAATATGTTGTATACAGGAGCGGAAAGCAAGATAAAATGTAATGGGGAACTAACTGATTCTTTTAAAATATCAAGGTCAGTGAGACAAGGATGTCCGATGTCAGCGCTGTTGTACAGCTTGGTAGCAGAGCCGCTGGCAGCACTGATATCGGAAGACGTAAACATAAAAGGTATAGGTAAGGAAAACGTAAAAATAATACAGTATGCAGATGACGTGAATATAATGGTAAAAGGAGAGGAGGATATAGAATTGATATTAAAACATGTACAAACTTATGAAAGAGCATCTGGGGCAAAAGTAAATGAAAATAAGTCAGAAATTATGTTACTAGGTAAGGAATCCAATCTAGTTAATAAGTGGGGATTTAAAACGGTGTGTGAGAGAAGAAAAGTGTTGGGAGTGAATATGGGGAAAAATGAGAATGAATGTGATGATGTAACATGGAAAGAGGTGGTGGGTAAAATTAAAAAAACATTGAATTTGTGGAAAGCGAGGGGTCTATTGTTGAGAGGAAGGGTAGCCGTAACAAATGCTCTCGTGTTGTCCAAAGTGAATCATGCGCTGAGTACTTGTACGCTTCCGGACTGGGCCTTTAAGGAGATTTCAAAGACCATTAGGGACTTTATTTGGAAAAACAAAGCAGCGAGTATAGCTCACAAAACAATAATAGGGGCTAAAGATCAGGGGGGGCTAGCTTTGATTGATTTACTTACAAAAAAAGTAGCACTAAGAGTCAAATTGATAGGCAAATTTATGGACCAGAACCGGAACGTAGTTTGGAAAAACCACTTCAAACAATATCTGTGCAGTTTTGGACTCTACAACGAAAACAACCTGTACCAGATCAATAACCCGGATTCATTTAAACACTTGCCACGGTTTTTCCAGGAAGTACTCAGTGCGTGGTATCAGGTTTCATCCTGGACTGTACCAGAGTGCGGAACGAGAGGGTCAGTGCTACGACTGCCCTTCCTCTCGAGCCCGTATTTTAAAAATGGGGAGAGGGTAATTAAGTGTGAAGCTATGTCGAAAGTGGGATATATTAGAATAAGGGATTTACTGAACTGTGGGGGGGATTTTGATTTACAAATGGTGGTGAGGGGTTTAAAAAATAAAGG
>NW_026870198.1:292500-295000 GCF_963584025.1 Labrus mixtus
CATCTTTAAAAGGCCCTTTTCTGCACACAATAATGGCTTACGGCCATACAACCCTGAGCTAGTGCGATCTGGAAAGCTAAGCAGAGTCGGGCCTGGTTAGTACTTGGATGGGAGACCGCCTGGGAATACCAGGTGCTGTAAGCTTTTTAATTTTTTTGATCATATGTTTTTTTTTTATCATAGAGAGACATATTCACATGTCCAAAAATTCAGCCAGAATCAAGGGCATGACATCTTTAAAAGGCCCCTGTCTGCACACAATAATGGTTTACGGCCATACCACCCTGAACACGCCCGATCTCGTCCGATCTCGGAAGCTAAACAGGGTCGGGCCTGGTTAGTACTTGGATGGGAGACCGCCTGGGAATACCAGGTGCTGTAAGCTTTTTCATTTTTTTGATCATATGTTGTTTTTTTATCATATAGAGACATATTCACATGTCCAAAAATTCAGCCAGAATCAAGGGAATGACATCTTTAAAAGGCCCCTTTCTGGACACAACAATGGCTTACGGCCATACCACCCTGAACTCGTCCGATCTTGGGAGCTAAGCTGGGTCGGGCCTGGTTAGTACTTGGATGGGAGACCGCCTGGGAATACCAGGTGCTGTAAGCTTTTTCATTTTTTTGATCATATGTTTTTTTTTATCATATAGAGACATATTCACATGTCCAAAAATTCAGCCAGAATCAAAGGCATGACATCTTTAAAAGGCCCCTTTCTGCACACAATAATGGCTTACGGCCATACAACCCTGAACTCATCCGATCTCGGAAGCTAAGCAGGGTCGAACCTGGTTAGTACTTTGATGGGAGGCTGCCTGGGAATACCAGGTGCTGTAAGCTTTTTCATTTTTTTGATCATATGTTTTTTTTTATCATATAGAGACATATTCACATGTCCAAAAATTCAGCCAGAATAAAGGGAATGACATCTTTAAGGCCCATTTCTGCACACAATAATGGCTTACGGCCATACCACCCTGAACTCGTCCGATCTCGGAAGCTAAGCAGGGTCGGGCCTGGTTAGTACTTAGATGGGAGACTGCCTGGGAATACCAGGTGCTATAAGCTTTTTCATTTTTTTGATCATATGTTCTTTTTTTATCATATAGAGACATATTCACATGTCCAAAAATTCAGCCAGAATCAAGGGCATGACATCTTTAAAAGGCCCCTATCTGCACACAATAATGGCTTACGGCCATACAACCCTGATCTCGTCCAATCTCGGAAGCTAAGCAAGGTCGGGCCTGGTTAGTACTTGGATGGGAGACCGCCTGGGAATACCAGGTGCTGTAAGCTTTTTCATTTTTTTGATCATATGTTTTTTTTTATCATATAGAGATATATTCACATGTCCAAAAATTCAGCCAGAATCAAGGGCATGACATCTTTAAAAGGCCCTTTTCTGCACCCAATAATGGCTTACAGCCATACCACCCTGAACTCGTCCGATCTCGGAAGCTAAGCAGGGTCGGGCCTGGTTAGTACTTGGATGGGAGACCGCCTGGGAATACCAGGTGCTGTAAGCTTTTTCATTTTTTTGATCATATGTTTTTTTTTATCATATAGAGACATATTCACATGTCCAAAAATTCAGCCAGAATCAAGGGCATGACATCTTTAAAAGGCCCCTTTCTGCACACAATAATGGCTTACGGCCATACAACCCTGAGCTAGTGCGATCTGGGAAGCTAAGCAGGGTCGGGCCTGGTTAGTACTTGGATGGGAGACCGCCTGGGAATACCAGGTGCTGTAAGCTTTTTAATTTTTTTGATCATATGTTTTTTTTTTATCATAGAGAGACATATTCACATGTCCAAAAATTCAGCCAGAATCAAGGGCATGACATCTTTAAAAGGCCCCTGTCTGCACACAATAATGGTTTACGGCCATACCACCCTGAACACGCCCGATCTCGTCCGATCTCGGAAGCTAAACAGGGTCGGGCCTGGTTAGTACTTGGATGGGAGACCGCCTGGGAATACCAGGTGCTGTAAGCTTTTTCATTTTTTTGATCATATGTTTTTTTTTTATCATATAGAGACATATTCACATGTCCAAAAATTCAGCCAGAATCAAGGGAATGACATCTTTAAAAGGCCCCTTTCTGCACACAACAATGGCTTACGGCCATACCACCCTGAACTCGTCCGATCTTGGAAGCTAAGCCGGGTCGGGCCTGGTTAGTACTTGGATGGGAGACCGCCTGGGAATACCAGGTGCTGTAAGCTTTTTCATTTTTTTGATCATATGTTTTTTTTTATCATATAGAGACATATTCACATGTCCAAAAATTCAGCCAGAATCAAAGGCATGACATCTTTAAAAGGCCCCTTTCTGCACACAATAATGGCTTACGGCCATACAACCCTGAACTCATCCGATCTCGGAAGCTAAGCAGGGTCGAACCTGGTTAGTACTTTGATGGGAGGCTGCCTGGGAATACCAGGTGCTGTAAGCTTTTTCATTTTTTTGATCATATGTTTTTTTTTAT
>NW_026870198.1:360000-367500 GCF_963584025.1 Labrus mixtus
AGACAACAAAAAGTGTGCAGGATGTGCATCCAGCCGGGACACATCCTGAGAGAGTGTCCAGAATTTATGTGCCACAACTGAGGGGTGCAGGGACACTTTGCGCGAGAGTGCAGCGCGAACAGCACAAAATGCACAAACTGTAAAAAAAGAGAAAATGAATGTGAGTGTGAGAACGGAGAGGAAAGCAAGAACGAGGTGGAGGAGGTGTACGAGGATGAAGACGAGGCGGAGGAGGTGTACGAGGAGGAGGCGGAGGAGAAGGAGGTGATCGGAGCAAGCAGGAAGGAGATCAGAGAAGACGAGAACAGTGACGGAGAAATGGAGCAGAGCGGAGAGAGCGGAGGAGAACGGGCGTCAGAGTGCGAGCTGGAGACGCCGGAGCTGGCTGGAGAGGGAGGACAGCAGAAGCAGCGAAAAACGAGCGAGAGAGGGAAAAAAGGAGACGGAAGGGACGTGGCAGAAGACCCGGGGGTAAGCATGAGCACAGAGGGGAGGGAGATGCCTGAGAGTAGTGTTGGACAGGCGGGAGGGAGAAAAATCATGCTAAATAATACGGGTAAAAGCACCAGTCCCAATGAAACGGACAGTGAAATGGATGTGAGTGAACTGGCGAGTGCGCAAAAAAGACTAAGTCTTGGACAACGAAAAAAGTTGGTGAAAAAATTGAAATGTAAGGACAAATAATGACTGACAATAACCCCTGTAAATCCGTTTTTTTTGTTTTTATTTTTATGATAATGGCCTTTAATTTATTTTCGATAAACGTGAATGGACTAAGGAACAAAGAAAAAAGACATGCGATTCTTTCCTTGCAGAATGACGTTTTGTGCCTGCAGGAGACCAGGTGGGATGATTCCCTGGTGGAAGACATAAAAAAAGACTTTGTGGGCCATATTTTCTGCTCCAATGGCACGTCGAGGGCGAGAGGAGTGGCGGTTTTAGTCAAAACGGGTCGGGTAACAGGGGTAAATTTGGTTTATGGAGACAAAGAAGGAAGAATAATAGTAATAGACTGTGTGTATGAAACGAAAAATATAAGAATCATAAATATATATGCACCGAATGGAGAAAAAGAAAGGAAAACGTTCTTCATTGCAATAAGCAAATGGTGGGAAAGGAATTGTATAATAATCGGTGACTTTAATGTGGCGATGACACCCACCGATGTGTCAAAAAATAATGTGTTTAAGGGGGATGTGAGCAGGGGGACACTTAAAGATATAATGATAACGAAACAATGCATTGATATTTGGAGATTGCTACATCCATGGGAGAGGGTGTTCTCCAGGAGACAAATTGTACTAAATACATTAAAACAATCTAGAATAGATTATGCTTTGGTGACATGCGAGGTAGTGAGGTGGATTAAAGAAGTTGAATATAAAACTAATATGTGGAGCGATCACGCTGGAATAGAAATCACGTTTAGAAAAGAAACGAATGTACGTAAAGGAGGGATATGGTGCTTTAATGCAAGCTTGCTGGATGATGGAATGTTTGTGAAAAGTATGGAAAGATTGTTGAATGATGTGGGATATGAGTGGAATGAGAGTGAAGATATGAATGTGTGGTGGGATAGTGTAAAAGGCAGAATTAAAAAAAAGTGTATCAATTATAGTAAAGAGAAAAAGTGGAGAGAAAATAGAAAGGAAGAGAATTTGAGAAAACAACTAAGTGAGGAAATAGCATCGCTTGACAGTGTAGATAATGTAGATGTCGAAAAATACATACATTTAAAAGAACAGTTGGGAGTGATTGAACTTAAAAAGAGTAGGGGTGCAGCCATTAGGAGTAAAATACAATATATGTATGAGGGGGAGAGGAGTACAGCCTTTTTTTTAGGTCTGGAAAAACAAAAACAAAAAAGAACAGAAATAAACAAATTATTAAATGAAGCAGATAAAAGTGTGACAGATAAAAAGGGAATTTTAGAAATAGTAAAGGGCTATTATGAAAGCCTGTTTTCGAGACAGGAGTGTGATAGCGTGAGTGTGAACAGAGCTTTGGGTGCCTTAAAGAAAAAACTAAGCGAGGACGATAAAATGTGGTGTGATTGTGAGTTTACAGAGGGAGAAATCAGAAGTGCTTTAGAGGGGTTAAACAAAAACAAAAGTCCTGGGAGCGATGGCCTAACTGCGGAATTCTACCAAGCTTTCAAAGAGCAGCTGGTGCCCTTGGTGAACAAATTGAGTAAATATATGGAAAAAGTGAAACATATACCAAAAAGTTTAGGGGAAGGGGTGGTTACTATTTTTTACAAAAACAAGGGGGACAATAAAAATCTGGACAACTACAGACCAATCAGCCTACTCAACACAGACTACAAAATCATAGCGAAAACAATAGCCAATAGAATCAGGGAGGTAATAGGAACAATCATAGAACAAACACAATCATACAGTATACCAAACAGAGACATAGCAGACTCAATCATTTCAATAAAACAGACGGTCAGGGATATGGAAGGGGAGGGGGGAATATGGCTAGGGATTGATTTAAATAAAGCTTTTGACAGAGTAGATCACGGGTTCATGGGGAAGGTGTTAGAGAAGTTTGGATTCGGAGAGAGAATGAGAGAATGGATAAATATGTTGTATACAGGAGCGGAAAGCAAGATAAAATGTAACGGGGAACTAACTGATTCTTTTAAAATATCAAGGTCAGTGAGACAAGGATGTCCGATGTCAGCGCTGTTGTACAGCTTGGTAGCAGAGCCGCTGGCAGCACTGATATCGGAAGACGTAAACATAAAAGGTATAGGTAAGGAAAACGTAAAAATAATACAGTATGCAGATGACGTGAATATAATGGTAAAAGGAGAGGAGGATATAGAATTAATATTAAAACATGTACAAACTTATGAAAGAGCATCTGGGGCAAAAGTAAATGAAAATAAGTCAGAAATTATGTTACTAGGTAAGGAATCCAATCTAGTTAATAAGTGGGGATTTAAAACGGTGTGTGAGAGAAGAAAAGTGTTGGGAGTGAATATGGGGAAAAATGAGAATGAATGTGATGATATAACATGGAAAGAGGTGGTGGGTAAAATTAAAAAAACATTGAATTTGTGGAAAGCGAGGGGTCTATTGTTGAGAGGAAGGGTAGCCGTAACAAATGCTCTCGTGTTGTCCAAAGTGAATCATGCGCTGAGTACTTGTACGCTTCCGGACTGGGCCTTTAAGGAGATTTCAAAGACCATTAGGGACTTTATTTGGAAAAACAAAGCAGCGAGTATAGCTCACAAAACAATAATAGGGGCTAAAGATCAGGGGGGGCTAGCTTTGATTGATTTTCTTACAAAAAAAGTAGCACTAAGAGTCAAATTGATAGGTAAATTTATGGACCAGAACCGGAACGTAGTTTGGAAAAACCACTTCAAACAATATCTGTGCAGTTTTGGACTCTACAACGAGGACAACCTGTACCAGATCAATAACCCGGATTCATTTAAACACTTGCCACGGTTTTTCCAGGAAGTACTCAGTGCGTGGTATCAGGTTTCATCCTGGACTGTACCAGAGTGCGGAACGAGAGGGTCAGTGCTACGACTGCCCTTCCTCTCGAGCCCGTATTTTAAAAATGGGGAGAGGGTAATTAAGTGTGAAGCTATGTCGAAAGCGGGATATATTAGAATAAGGGATTTACTGAACTGTGGGGGGGATTTTGATTTACAAATGGTGGTGAGGGGTTTAAAAAATAAAGGGTGTGTGTGCAGAAAGGATGTGATTGAGGAAGTGTTTGCAAATGTAAAATTGTCTTTGTCGAGCGAATGGGAAAAATTAATCAAAGAGAAGGAGGGAGTGATGCAGGACGATGTGGGGGGGATCTCCCTGTGCCTAGGGGAGAAGAAACACAACATTATAGATGTCACTACAAAAATTTGGTATAGGTGCGCAATCACACATAGAATACAGAAACCCACATCCGAAGTAAAATGGACAGACACATACCCGGACATAACAAGCAACATGATATGGAAGAACATTAACATTCCGCATACACCACATGCAATATTTGACCTAGATTTCAAACTGAGGCACAGGAGGATCTTCACCTGCATCGTCCTGCATCAGATCCATAAGGAGAGGTATGAAAGAAAGTGTTGTGTATGTGAAAGTACGGATGAGGATTTAATACATTTGTTTGTTACGTGTGGGGAATTGGTTTATTTTTGGGGAAAAATAAGAGAAATGTTGAGGAAATGCAGTAAGAATGAGTGTTGGAATGAAAGGGGGTGGGAATTGTCGGTGTTGTTGGGGGTGGGAACAAAACAAAAAAATCACAATGTAATGAATATAATTTTGGCTTTTGCAAGAAAAGCGGTTTTTAACAGGAGGAATTATGCACTGTATGAAATTAAGAAAATGAATGTGTGGAGAATGTTTGTGAATGAATGGAAAGCACATCTTAAATTACTGTACATAGCGAATGAGAGTGAGTTTATGAGAATGTTTGTGGAAGGTGCGAATGTGTGTAGAGTAAACGAGGAGGGAATTATGTGGGATGTCTAAATTATTTTGTTTTTGGTTTTTTTGGTACGAGGGCTTCTTTTTTGGTCATGGGGAAAATGGGTGATTTGATTTGGGTTTTTTTTTTCTCAGTGGTTTTTTGAGAATACTGTGGGGTTTTTGTATGTTTTTGTGGTTTGTTTTCAGAGGGGTGTTTGCTTTGGGGGAGGGACTCAGAAGAGTTGTCATGAGTTGGGGGTATCAGGGGTGATTTGAGTTTTTTTTTCTGATGCTATGTTTTTATTGTTTTTAGGGTGCCGTTTGCGTCAGAGGGGAGGTTTAATTTAGAGGGTGTATGTATTATAATAGCATTTGTTGTAAATGATGTGAAACAATTATAAATGTTTTTGTAATTTTGATAATAAAAGATAAAAAAAAAAAAAAAAAAAAACAAGCCCCATCTCGTCCCATCTCGGAAGCTAAGCAGGGTCGTGCCTGTTTAGTACTTGGATGGGAGACCGCCTGTGGAATACCAGATGCTGTAAGCTGTTTCATTTTTTTGATCATATGTTTTTTTTTGATCATATAGAGACATATTCACATGTCCAAAAATTCAGCCAGAATCAAGGGCATGACATCTTTAAAAGGCCCCTTTCTGCACACAATAATGGCTTACGGCCAAACCACCCAGAACTCGTCCGATCTCAGAAGCTAAGAAGGGTCGGGCCTGGTTAGTACTTGGATGGGAGACCGCCTGGGAATACCAGGTGCTGTAAGATTTTTCTTTTTTTTGATCATATGTTTTTTTTTATCATAGAGAGACATATTCACATGTCCAAAAATTCAGCCAGAATCAAGGGCATGACATCTTTAAAAGGCCCCTGTCTGCACACAATAATGGCTTACGGCCATACCACCCTGAACACGCCCGATCTCATTAGATCTCGGAAGTTAAGCAGGGTCGGGCCTGGTTAGTGCTTGGATGGGAGACAGCCTGGGAATACCAGGTGCTGTAAGCTTTTTCATTTTTTTGATAATATTTTTTTTTTTTATCATATAGAGACATATTCACATGTCCAAAAATTCAGCCAGAATCAAGGGCATGACATCTTTAAAAGGCCCCTTTCTGCACACAATAATGGCTTACGGCCATACCACCCTGAACAAGCCCGATCTCGTCCGATCTCGGAAGCTAAGCAGGGTCGGGCCTGGTTAGTACTTGGATGGTAGACCGCCTGGGAATACCAGGTGCCGTAAGCTTTTTCATTTTTTTGATCATATGTTTTTTTTTTTTATCATAGAGAGACATATTCACATGTCCAAAAATTCAGCCAGAATCAAGGGCATGACATCTTTAAAAGGCCCCTTTCTGCACACAATAATGGCTTACGGCCATAGCACCCTGATCTCATCCGATCTCGGAAGCTAAGCTTGGTCGGGCCTGGTTAGTACTTGGATGGGAGACCGCCTGGGAATACCAGGTGCTGTAAGATTTTTCATTTTTTTGATCATATGTTTTTTTTTATCATATAGAGACATATTCACATGTCCAAAAATTCAGCCAGAATCAAGGGCATGACATCTTTAAAAGGCCCCTGTCTGCACACAATAATGGCTTACGGCCATACCACCCTGAACACGCCCGATCTCGTCCGATCTCGGAAGCTAAGCAGGGTCGTGCCTGGTTAGTACTTGGATGGGAGACCGCCTGGGAATACCAGGTGCTGTAAGCTTTTTCATTTTTTTGATCATATGTTTTTTTTTATCATATAGAGACATATTCACATGTCCAAAAATTCAGCCAGAATCAAGGGCATGACATCTTTAAAAGGCCCCTTTCTGCACACAGTAATGGCTTACGGCCAAACCACCCTTAACTCGTCCGATCTCGGAAGCTAGGCAGGGTTGGGCCTGGTTACTACTTGGATGGGAGACCGCCTGGGAATACCAGGTGCTGTAAGTTTTTCATTTTTTTGATCATATGTTTTTTTTTATCATAGAGAGACATATTCACATGTCCAAAAATTCAGCCAGAATCAAGGGCATGACATCTTTAAAAGGCCCCTTTCTGCACACAATAATGGCTTACGGCCATACCACCCTGAACATGCCCGATCTCGTCCGATAACGGAAGCTATGCAGGGTAGGGCCTGGTTAGTACTTGGATGGGAGACCGCCTGGGAATACCAGGTGCTGTAAGCTTTTTCATTTTTTTGAACATATGTTTTTTTTTATCATAGAGAGACATATTCACATGTCCAAAAATTCAGCCAGAATCAAGGGCATGACATCTTTATAAGACCCCTGTCTGCACACAATAATGGCTTACGGCCATGCCACCCTGAAAACGCCTGATCTCGTCCGATCTCGGAAGCTAAGCAGGGTCGGGCCTGGTTGGTACTTGAATGGGAAACCGCCTGGGAATACCAGGTGCTGTAAGCTTTTTCATTTTTTTGATCATATGTTTTTTTTTTTATCATATAGAGACATATTCACATGTCCAAAAATTCAGCCAGAATCAAGGGCATGACATCTTTAAAAGGCCCCTGTCTGCACACAATAATGGCTTACAGCCATAGCACCCTGATCTCATCCGATCTCAGAAGCTAAGCAGGGTCGGGCCTGGTTAGTACTTGGATGGGAGACCGCCTGGGAATACCAGGTGCTGTAAGATTTTTCATTTTTTTGATCATATGTTTTTTTTTATCATATAGAGACATATTCACATGTCCAAAAATTCAGCCAGAATCAAGGGCATGACATCTTTAAAAGGCCCCTTTCTGCACACACTAATGGCTTACGGCCATACCACCCTGAACTTGTGCGATCTCGTCCGATCTCGGAAGCTAAGCAGGGTCGGGCCTGGTTAGTACTTGGATGGGAGACCGCCTGGGAATACCAGGTGCTGTAAGCTTTTTCATTTTTTTGAACATATGTTTTTTTTTATCATATAGAGACATATTCACATGTCCAAAAATTCAGCCAGAATCAAGGGCATGACATCTTTATAAGACCCCTGTCTGCACACAATAATGGCTTACGGCCATGCCAC
>NW_026870198.1:390000-392500 GCF_963584025.1 Labrus mixtus
AACAGGGAACGGAATGGATGACGGAGAGAGAGGAAGAGAGAGGAGCGGCGGGCTGATTGCTCCGCATGCAGAGAATGGGAGAGGTGGCGAGAGAGCAGAAAAAGAGGAAGCAAAAGTGTCTTTTGAGAGAAAACTAACACTAAACATTGAAATGGTGGGAGACAAAGTTCCTCTAAATCACGTCATGAGCAACATAAAAATGATCTGTGGGGGCCTGCTGGCGTGCAGAACCCTGGGACCTGAAAAACTGGAGGTGACGGTGAGCAACATTAAAGGAAAGGAAAGGCTGCTGGATGGATTTAAAATCGGAGAGACCAGAGTCGTGGCGAGAGAACTAAATAATGATGAGCTGGTGGTGTCTTTTTTAAACCTGCCAGCGTATATCACAGATGAAGAAATAGTTTGGAAGCTGACGGGATGGGGAGTGAAACCGACATCACCAATAAAACGCAGAATGTGGCCTGGAACAATGATAGCTGATGGAACGAGGTTTGTCCGGGTCAGATTTAATGACCAGGTACAGTCACTCCCTTACTCCGTCACTGTTCTCGTCTTCTCTGATCTCCTTCCTGCTTGCTCCGATCACCTCCTTCTCCTCCGCCTCCTCCTCGTACACCTCCTCCGCCTCGTCTTCATCCTCGTACACCTCCTCCACCTCGTTCTTGCTTTCCTCTCCGTTCTCACACTCACATTCATTTTCTCTTTTTTTACAGTTTGTGCATTTTGTGCTGTTCGCGCTGCACTCTCGCGCAAAGTGTCCCTGCACCCCACAGTTGTGGCACATAAATTCTGGACACTCTCTCAGGATGTGTCCCGGCTGGATGCACATCCTGCACACTTTTTGTTGTCTATCATGTATTACTCTAAAGTATTCGTTCCCCATCACAGTGTTAAACTTTGTGGAGAAATGGAGCAGAGCGGAGAGAGCGGAGGAGAACGGGCGTCAGAGTGCGAGCTGGAGACGCCGGAGCTGGCTGGAGAGGGAGGACAGCAGAAGCAGCGAAAAACGAGCGAGAGAGGGAAAAAAGGAGACGGAAGGGACGTGGCAGAAGACCCGGGGGTAAGCATGAGCACAGAGGGGAGGGAGATGCCTGAGAGTGGTGTTGGACAGGCGGGAGGGAGAAAAATCACGCTAAATAATACGGGTAAAAGCACCAGTCCCAATGAAACGGACAGCGAAATGGATGTGAGTGAACTGGCGAGTGCGCAAAAAAGACTAAGTCTTGGACAACGAAAAAAGTTGGTGAAAAAATTGAAATGTAAGGACAAATAATGACTGACAATAACCCCTGTAAATCCGTTTTTTTTGTTTTCATTTTTATGATAATGGCCTTTAATTTATTTTCGATTAACGTGAATGGACTAAGAAACAAAGAAAAAAGACATTCGATTCTTTCCTTGCAGAATGACGTTTTGTGCCTGCAGGAGACCAGGTGGGATGATTCCCTGGTGGAAGACATAAAAAAAGACTTTGTGGGCCATATTTTCTGCTCCAATGGCACGTCGAGGGCGAGAGGAGTGGCGGTTTTAGTCAAAACGGGTCGGGTAACGGGGTAAATTTGGTTTATGGAGACAAAGAAGGAAGAATAATAGTAATAGACTGTGTGTATGAAACGAAAAATATAAGAATCATAAATATATATGCACCGAATGGAGAAAAAGAAAGGAAAACGTTCTTCATTGCAATAAGCAAATGGTGGGAAAGGAATTGTATAATAATCGGTGACTTTAATGTGGCAATGACACCCACCGATGTGTCAAAAAATAATGTGTTTAAGGGGGATGTGAGCAGGGGGACACTTAAAGATATAATGATAACGAAACAATGCATTGATATTTGGAGATTGCTACATCCATGGGGGAGGGTGTTCTCCAGGAGACAAATTGTACTAAATAGATTAAAACAATCTAGAATAGATTATGCTTTGGTGACATGCGAGGTAGTGAGGTGGATTAAAGAAGTTGAATATAAAACTAATATGTGGAGCGATCACGCTGGAATAGAAATCACGTTTAGAAAAGAAACGAATGTACGTAAAGGAGGGATATGGTGCTTTAATGCAAGCTTGCTGGATGATGGAATGTTTGTGAAAAGTATGGAAAGATTGTTGAATGATGTGGGATATGAGTGGAATGAGAGTGAAGATATGAATGTGTGGTGGGATAGTGTAAAAGTCAGAATTAAAAAAAAGTGTATCAATTATAGTAAAGAGAAAAAGTGGAGAGAAAATAGAAAGGAAGAGAATTTGAGAAAACAACTGAGTGAGGAAATAACATCGCTTGACAGTGTAGATAATGTAGATGTCGAAAAATACATACATTTAAAAGAACAGTTGGGAGTGATTGAACTTAAAAAGAGTAGGGGTGCAGCCATTAGGAGTAAAATACAATATATGTATGAGGGGGAGAGGAGTACAGCCTTTTTTTTAGGTCTGGAAAAACAAAAACAAAAAAGAACAGAAATAAACGAATTATTAAATGAAGCAGGTAAAAGTGTGAC
>NW_026870198.1:437500-442500 GCF_963584025.1 Labrus mixtus
AGTGTCTTTTGAGAGAAAACTAACACTAAACATTGAAATGGTGGGAGACAAAGTTCCTCTAAATCACGTCATGAGCAACATAAAAATGATCTGTGGGGGCCTGCTGGCGTGCAGAACCCTGGGACCTGAAAAACTGGAGGTGACGGTGAGCAACATTAAAGGAAAGGAAAGGCTGCTGGATGGATTTAAAATCGGAGAGACCAGAGTCGTGGCGAGAGAACTAAATAATGATGAGCTGGTGGTGTCTTTTTTAAACCTGCCAGCGTATATCACAGATGAAGAAATAGTTTGGAAGCTGACGGGATGGGGAGCTAAACCGACATCACCAATAAAACGCAGAATGTGGCCTGGAACAATGATAGCTGACGGAACGAGGTTTGTCCGGGTCAGATTTAATGACCAGGTACAGTCACTCCCTTACTCCACAAAGTTTAACACTGTGATGGGGAACGAATACTTTAGAGTAATACATGATAGACAACAAAAAGTGTGCAGGATGTGCATCCAGCCGGGACACATCCTGAGAGAGTGTCCAGAATTTATGTGCCACAACTGTGGGGTGCAGGGACACTTTGCGCGAGAGTGCAGCGCGAACAGCACAAAATGCACAAACTGTAAAAAAAGAGAAAATGAATGTGAGTGTGAGAACGGAGAGGAAAGCAAGAACGAGGTGGAGGAGGTGTACGAGGATGAAGACGAGGCGGAGGAGGTGTACGAGGAGGAGGCGGAGGAGAAGGAGGTGATCGGAGCAAGCAGGAAGGAGATCAGAGAAGACGAGAACAGTGACGGAGAAATGGAGCAGAGCGGAGAGAGCGGAGGAGAACGGGCGTCAGAGTGCGAGCTGGAGACGCCGGAGCTGGCTGGAGAGGGAGGACAGCAGAAGCAGCGAAAAACGAGCGAGAGAGGGAAAAAAGGAGACGGAAGGGACGTGGCAGAAGACCCGGGGGTAAGCATGAGCACAGAGGGGAGGGAGATGCCTGAGAGTAGTGTTGGACAGGCGGGAGGGAGAAAAATCACGCTAAATAATACGGGTAAAAGCACCAGTCCCAATGAAACGGACAGTGAAATGGATGTGAGTGAACTGGCGAGTGCGCAAAAAAGACTAAGTCTTGGACAACGAAAAAAGTTGGTGAAAAAATTGAAATGTAAGGACAAATAATGACTGACAATAACCCCTGTAAATCCGTTTTTTTTGTTTTTATTTTTATGATAATGGCCTTTAATTTATTTTCGATAAACGTGAATGGACTAAGGAACAAAGAAAAAAGACATGCGATTCTTTCCTTGCAGAATGACGTTTTGTGCCTGCAGGAGACCAGGTGGGATGATTCCCTGGTGGAAGACATAAAAAAAGACTTTGTGGGCCATATTTTCTGCTCCAATGGCACGTCGAGGGCGAGAGGAGTGGCGGTTTTAGTCAAAACGGGTCGGGTAACAGGGGTAAATTTGGTTTATGGAGACAAAGAAGGAAGAATAATAGTAATAGACTGTGTGTATGAAACGAAAAATATAAGAATCATAAATATATATGCACCGAATGGAGAAAAAGAAAGGAAAACGTTCTTCATTGCAATAAGCAAATGGTGGGAAAGGAATTGTATAATAATCGGTGACTTTAATGTGGCGATGACACCCACCGATGTGTCAAAAAATAATGTGTTTAAGGGGGATGTGAGCAGGGGGACACTTAAAGATATAATGATAACGAAACAATGCATTGATATTTGGAGATTGCTACATCCATGGGAGAGGGTGTTCTCCAGGAGACAAATTGTACTAAATACATTAAAACAATCTAGAATAGATTATGCTTTGGTGACATGCGAGGTAGTGAGGTGGATTAAAGAAGTTGAATATAAAACTAATATGTGGAGCGATCACGCTGGAATAGATATCACGTTTAGAAAAGAAACGAATGTACGTAAAGGAGGGATATGGTGCTTTAATGCAAGCTTGCTGGATGATGGAATGTTTGTGAAAAGTATGGAAAGATTGTTGAATGATGTGGGATATGAGTGGAATGAGAGTGAAGATATGAATGTGTGGTGGGATAGTGTAAAAGGCAGAATTAAAAAAAAGTGTATCAATTATAGTAAAGAGAAAAAGTGGAGAGAAAATAGAAAGGAAGAGAATTTGAGAAAACAACTAAGTGAGGAAATAGCATCGCTTGACAGTGTAGATAATGTAGATGTCGAAAAATACATACATTTAAAAGAACAGTTGGGAGTGATTGAACTTAAAAAGAGTAGGGGTGCAGCCATTAGGAGTAAAATACAATATATGTATGAGGGGGAGAGGAGTACAGCCTTTTTTTTAGGTCTGGAAAAACAAAAACAAAAAAGAACAGAAATAAACAAATTATTAAATGAAGCAGGTAAAAGTGTGACAGATAAAAAGGGAATTTTAGAAATAGTAAAGGGCTATTATGAAAGCCTGTTTTCGAGACAGGAGTGTGATAGCGTGAGTGTGAACAGAGCTTTGGGTGCCTTAAAGAAAAAACTAAGCGAGGACGATAAAATGTGGTGTGATTGTGAGTTTAAAGAGGGAGAAATCAGAAGTGCTTTAGAGGGGTTAAACAAAAACAAAAGTCCTGGGAGCGATGGCCTAACTGCGGAATTCTACCAAGCTTTCAAAGAGCAGCTGGTGCCCTTGGTGAACAAATTGAGTAAATATATGGAAAAAGTGAAACATATACCAAAAAGTTTAGGGGAAGGGGTGGTTTCTATTTTTTACAAAAACAAGGGGGACAATAAAAATCTGGACAACTACAGACCAATCAGCCTACTCAACACAGACTACAAAATCATAGCGAAAACAATAGCCAATAGAATCAGGGAGGTAATAGGAACAATCATAGAACAAACACAATCATACAGTATACCAAACAGAGACATAGCAGACTCAATCATTTCAATAAAACAGACGGTCAGGGATATGGAAGGGGAGGGGGGAATATGGCTAGGGATTGATTTAAATAAAGCTTTTGACAGAGTAGATCACGGGTTCATGGGGAAGGTGTTAGAGAAGTTTGGATTCGGAGAGAGAATGAGAGAATGGATAAATATGTTGTATACAGGAGCGGAAAGCAAGATAAAATGTAACGGGGAACTAACTGATTCTTTTAAAATATCAAGGTCAGTGAGACAAGGATGTCCGATGTCAGCGCTGTTGTACAGCTTGGTAGCAGAGCCACTGGCAGCACTGATATCGGAAGACGTAAACATAAAAGGTATAGGTAAGGAAAACGTAAAAATAATACAGTATGCAGATGACGTGAATATAATGGTAAAAGGAGAGGAGGATATAGAATTAATATTAAAACATGTACAAACTTATGAAAGAGCATCTGGGGCAAAAGTAAATGAAAATAAGTCAGAAATTATGTTACTAGGTAAGGAATCCAATCTAGTTAATAAGTGGGGATTTAAAACGGTGTGTGAGAGAAGAAAAGTGTTGGGAGTGAATATGGGGAAAAATGAGAATGAATGTGATGATATAACATGGAAAGAGGTGGTGGGTAAAATTAAAAAAACATTGAATTTGTGGAAAGCGAGGGGTCTATTGTTGAGAGGAAGGGTAGCCGTAACAAATGCTCTCGTGTTGTCCAAAGTGAATCATGCGCTGAGTACTTGTACGCTTCCGGACTGGGCCTTTAAGGAGATTTCAAAGACCATTAGGGACTTTATTTGGAAAAACAAAGCAGCGAGTATAGCTCACAAAACAATAATAGGGGCTAAAGATCAGGGGGGGCTAGCTTTGATTGATTTTCTTACAAAAAAAGTAGCACTAAGAGTCAAATTGATAGGCAAATTTATGGACCAGAACCGGAACGTAGTTTGGAAAAACCACTTCAAACAATATCTGTGCAGTTTTGGACTCTACAACGAGGACAACCTGTACCAGATCAATAACCCGGATTCATTTAAACACTTGCCACGGTTTTTCCAGGAAGTACTCAGTGCGTGGTATCAGGTTTCATCCTGGACTGTACCAGAGTGCGGAACGAGAGGGTCAGTGCTACGACTGCCCTTCCTCTCGAGCCCGTATTTTAAAAATGGGGAGAGGGTAATTAAGTGTGAAGCTATGTCGAAAGCGGGATATATTAGAATAAGGGATTTACTGAACTGTGGGGGGGATTTTGATTTACAAATGGTGGTGAGGGGTTTAAAAAATAAAGGGTGTGTGTGCAGAAAGGATGTGATTGAGAGAGTGTTTGCAAATGTAAAATTGTCTTTGTCGAGCGAATGGGAAAAATTAATCAAAGAGAAGGAGGGAGTGATGCAGGACGATGTGGGGGGGATCTCCCTGTGCCTAGGGGAGAAGAAACACAACATTACAGATGTCACTACAAAAATTTGGTATAGGTGCGCAATCACACATAGAATACAGAAACCCACATCCGAAGTAAAATGGACTGACACATACCCGGACATAACAAGCAACATGATATGGAAGAACATTAACATTCCGCATACACCACATGCAATATTTGACCTAGATTTCAAACTGAGGCACAGGAGGATCTTCACCTGCATCGTCCTGCATCAGATCCATAAGGAGAGGTATGAAAGAAAGTGTTGTGTATGTGAAAGTACGGATGAGGATTTAATACATTTGTTTGTTACGTGTGGGGAATTGGTTTATTTTTGGGGAAAAATAAGAGAAATGTTGGGGAAATGCAGTAAGAATGAGTGTTGGAATGAAAGGGGGTGGGAATTGTCGGTGTTGTTGGGGGTGGGAACAAAACAAAAAAATCACAATGTAATGAATATAATTTTGGCTTTTGCAAGAAAAGCGGTTTTTAACAGAAGGAATTATGCACTGTATGAAAGTAAGAAAATGAATGTGTGGAGAATGTTTGTGAATGAATGGAAAGCACATCTTAAATTGTTGTACATAGCGAATGAGAGTGAGTTTGTGAGAATGTTTGTGGAAGGTGCGAATGTGTGTAGAGTAAATGAGGAGGGAATTATGTGGGATGTCTAAATTATTTTGTTTTT
>NW_026870198.1:470000-475000 GCF_963584025.1 Labrus mixtus
AACGCAGAATGTGGCCTGGAACAATGATAGCTGACGGAACGAGGTTTGTCCGGGTCAGATTTCATGACCAGGTACAGTCACTCCCTTACTCCACAAAGTTTAACACTGTGATGGGGAACGAATACTTTAGAGTAATACATGATAGACAACAAAAAGTGTGCAGGATGTGCATCCAGCCGGGACACATCCTGAGAGAGTGTCCAGAATTTATGTGCCACAACTGAGGGGTGCAGGGACACTTTGCGCGAGAGTGCAGCGCGAACAGCACAAAATGCACAAACTGTAAAAAAAGAGAAAATGAATGTGAGTGTGAGAACGGAGAGGAAAGCAAGAACGAGGTGGAGGAGGTGTACGAGGATGAAGACGAGGCGGAGGAGGTGTACGAGGAGGAGGCGGAGGAGAAGGAGGTGATCGGAGCAAGCAGGAAGGAGATCAGAGAAGACGAGAACAGTGACGGAGAAATGGAGCAGAGCGGAGAGAGCGGAGGAGAACGGGCGTCAGAGTGCGAGCTGGAGACGCCGGAGCTGGCTGGAGAGGGAGGACAGCAGAAGCAGCGAAAAACGAGCGAGAGAGGGAAAAAAGGAGACGGAAGGGACGTGGCAGAAGACCCGGGGGTAAGCATGAGCACAGAGGGGAGGGAGATGCCTGAGAGTAGTGTTGGACAGGCGGGAGGGAGAAAAATCACGCTAAATAATACGGGTAAAAGCACCAGTCCCAATGAAACGGACAGTGAAATGGATGTGAGTGAACTGGCGAGTGCGCAAAAAAGACTAAGTCTTGGACAACGAAAAAAGTTGGTGAAAAAATTGAAATGTAAGGACAAATAATGACTGACAATAACCCCTGTAAATCCGTTTTTTTTGTTTTTATTTTTATGATAATGGCCTTTAATTTATTTTCGATAAACGTGAATGGACTAAGGAACAAAGAAAAAAGACATGCGATTCTTTCCTTGCAGAATGACGTTTTGTGCCTGCAGGAGACCAGGTGGGATGATTCCCTGGTGGAAGACATAAAAAAAGACTTTGTGGGCCATATTTTCTGCTCCAATGGCACGTCGAGGGCGAGAGGAGTGGCGGTTTTAGTCAAAACGGGTCGGGTAACAGGGGTAAATTTGGTTTATGGAGACAAAGAAGGAAGAATAATAGTAATAGACTGTGTGTATGAAACGAAAAATATAAGAATCATAAATATATATGCACCGAATGGAGAAAAAGAAAGGAAAACGTTCTTCATTGCAATAAGCAAATGGTGGGAAAGGAATTGTATAATAATCGGTGACTTTAATGTGGCGATGACACCCACCGATGTGTCAAAAAATAATGTGTTTAAGGGGGATGTGAGCAGGGGGACACTTAAAGATATAATGATAACGAAACAATGCATTGATATTTGGAGATTGCTACATCCATGGGAGAGGGTGTTCTCCAGGAGACAAATTGTACTAAATACATTAAAACAATCTAGAATAGATTATGCTTTGGTGACATGCGAGGTAGTGAGGTGGATTAAAGAAGTTGAATATAAAACTAATATGTGGAGCGATCACGCTGGAATAGAAATCACGTTTAGAAAAGAAACGAATGTACGTAAAGGAGGGATATGGTGCTTTAATGCAAGCTTGCTGGATGATGGAATGTTTGTGAAAAGTATGGAAAGATTGTTGAATGATGTGGGATATGAGTGGAATGAGAGTGAAGATATGAATGTGTGGTGGGATAGTGTAAAAGGCAGAATTAAAAAAAAGTGTATCAATTATAGTAAAGAGAAAAAGTGGAGAGAAAATAGAAAGGAAGAGAATTTGAGAAAACAACTAAGTGAGGAAATAGCATCGCTTGACAGTGTAGATAATGTAGATGTCGAAAAATACATACATTTAAAAGAACAGTTGGGAGTGATTGAACTTAAAAAGAGTAGGGGTGCAGCCATTAGGAGTAAAATACAATATATGTATGAGGGGGAGAGGAGTACAGCCTTTTTTTTAGGTCTGGAAAAACAAAAACAAAAAAGAACAGAAATAAACAAATTATTAAATGAAGCAGGTAAAAGTGTGACAGATAAAAAGGGAATTTTAGAAATAGTAAAGGGCTATTATGAAAGCCTGTTTTCGAGACAGGAGTGTGATAGCGTGAGTGTGAACAGAGCTTTGGGTGCCTTAAAGAAAAAACTAAGCGAGGACGATAAAATGTGGTGTGATTGTGAGTTTACAGAGGGAGAAATCAGAAGTGCTTTAGAGGGGTTAAACAAAAACAAAAGTCCTGGGAGCGATGGCCTAACTGCGGAATTCTACCAAGCTTTCAAAGAGCAGCTGGTGCCCTTGGTGAACAAATTGAGTAAATATATGGAAAAAGTGAAACATATACCAAAAAGTTTAGGGGAAGGGGTGGTTACTATTTTTTTACAAAAACAAGGGGGACAATAAAAATCTGGACAACTACAGACCAATCAGCCTACTCAACACAGACTACAAAATCATAGCGAAAACAATAGCCAATAGAATCAGGGAGGTAATAGGAACAATCATAGAACAAACACAATCATACAGTATACCAAACAGAGACATAGCAGACTCAATCATTTCAATAAAACAGACGGTCAGGGATATGGAAGGGGAGGGGGGAATATGGCTAGGGATTGATTTAAATAAAGCTTTTGACAGAGTAGATCACGGGTTCATGGGGAAGGTGTTAGAGAAGTTTGGATTCGGAGAGAGAATGAGAGAATGGATAAATATGTTGTATACAGGAGCGGAAAGCAAGATAAAATGTAACGGGGAACTAACTGATTCTTTTAAAATATCAAGGTCAGTGAGACAAGGATGTCCGATGTCAGCGCTGTTGTACAGCTTGGTAGCAGAGCCACTGGCAGCACTGATATCGGAAGACGTAAACATAAAAGGTATAGGTAAGGAAAACGTAAAAATAATACAGTATGCAGATGACGTGAATATAATGGTAAAAGGAGAGGAGGATATAGAATTAATATTAAAACATGTACAAACTTATGAAAGAGCATCTGGGGCAAAAGTAAATGAAAATAAGTCAGAAATTATGTTACTAGGTAAGGAATCCAATCTAGTTAATAAGTGGGGATTTAAAACGGTGTGTGAGAGAAGAAAAGTGTTGGGAGTGAATATGGGGAAAAATGAGAATGAATGTGATGATATAACATGGAAAGAGGTGGTGGGTAAAATTAAAAAAACATTGAATTTGTGGAAAGCGAGGGGTCTATTGTTGAGAGGAAGGGTAGCCGTAACAAATGCTCTCGTGTTGTCCAAAGTGAATCATGCGCTGAGTACTTGTACGCTTCCGGACTGGGCCTTTAAGGAGATTTCAAAGACCATTAGGGACTTTATTTGGAAAAACAAAGCAGCGAGTATAGCTCACAAAACAATAATAGGGGCTAAAGATCAGGGGGGGCTAGCTTTGATTGATTTTCTTACAAAAAAAGTAGCACTAAGAGTCAAATTGATAGGCAAATTTATGGACCAGAACCGGAACGTAGTTTGGAAAAACCACTTCAAACAATATCTGTGCAGTTTTGGACTCTACAACGAGGACAACCTGTACCAGATCAATAACCCGGATTCATTTAAACACTTGCCACGGTTTTTCCAGGAAGTACTCAGTGCGTGGTATCAGGTTTCATCCTGGACTGTACCAGAGTGCGGAACGAGAGGGTCAGTGCTACGACTGCCCTTCCTCTCGAGCCCGTATTTTAAAAATGGGGAGAGGGTAATTAAGTGTGAAGCTATGTCGAAAGCGGGATATATTAGAATAAGGGATTTACTGAACTGTGGGGGGGATTTTGATTTACAAATGGTGGTGAGGGGTTTAAAAAATAAAGGGTGTGTGTGCAGAAAGGATGTGATTGAGGAAGTGTTTGCAAATGTAAAATTGTCTTTGTCGAGCGAATGGGAAAAATTAATCAAAGAGAAGGAGGGAGTGATGCAGGACGATGTGGGGGGGATCTCCCTGTGCCTAGGGGAGAAGAAACACAACATTATAGATGTCACTACAAAAATTTGGTATAGGTGCGCAATCACACATAGAATACAGAAACCCACATCCGAAGTAAAATGGACAGACACATACCCGGACATAACAAGCAACATGATATGGAAGAACATTAACATTCCGCATACACCACATGCAATATTTGACCTAGATTTCAAACTGAGGCACAGGAGGATCTTCACCTGCATCGTCCTGCATCAGATCCATAAGGAGAGGTATGAAAGAAAGTGTTGTGTATGTGAAAGTACGGATGAGGATTTAATACATTTGTTTGTTACGTGTGGGGAATTGGTTTATTTTTGGGGAAAAATAAGAGAAATGTTGAGGAAATGCAGTAAGAATGAGTGTTGGAATGAAAGGGGGTGGGAATTGTCGGTGTTGTTGGGGGTGGGAACAAAACAAAAAAATCACAATGTAATGAATATAATTTTGGCTTTTGCAAGAAAAGCGGTTTTTAACAGGAGGAATTATGCACTGTATGAAATTAAGAAAATGAATGTGTGGAGAATGTTTGTGAATGAATGGAAAGCACATCTTAAATTACTGTACATAGCGAATGAGAGTGAGTTTATGAGAATGTTTGTGGAAGGTGCGAATGTGTGTAGAGTAAACGAGGAGGGAATTATGTGGGATGTCTAAATTATTTTGTTTTTGGTTTTTTTGGTACGAGGGCTTCTTTTTTGGTCATGGGGAAAATGGGTGATTTGATTTGGGTTTTTTTTTTCTCAGTGGTTTTTTGAGAATACTGTGGGGTTTTTGTATGTTTTTGTGGTTTGTTTTCAGAGGGGTGTTTGCTTTGGGGGAGGGACTCAGAAGAGTTGTCATGAGTTGGGGGTATCAGGGGTGATTTGAGTTTTTTTTTCTGATGCTATGTTTTTATTGTTTTTAGGGTGCCGTTTGCGTCAGAGGGGAGGTTTAATTTAGAGGGTGTATGTATTATAATAGCATTTGTTGTAAATGATGTGAAACAATTATAAATGTTTT
>NW_026870198.1:485000-490000 GCF_963584025.1 Labrus mixtus
TAAAAGAGAACGGACAACAACGTGAACAAACAAACATGGCACTGAAACAAAGGAATGGATTAAACGACAACGAGAAGAACGACGGACAAAAAGGACGGATGAAAACGACAAATGAAACAGGGAACGGAATGGATGACGGAGAGAGAGGAAGAGAGAGGAGCGGCGGGCTGATTGCTCCGCATGCAGAGAATGGGAGAGGTGGCGAGAGAGCAGAAAAAGAGGAAGCAAAAGTGTCTTTTGAGAGAAAACTAACACTAAACATTGAAATGGTGGGAGACAAAGTTCCTCTAAATCACGTCATGAGCAACATAAAAATGATCTGTGGGGGCCTGCTGGCGTGCAGAACCCTGGGACCTGAAAAACTGGAGGTGACGGTGAGCAACATTAAAGGAAAGGAAAGGCTGCTGGATGGATTTAAAATCGGAGAGACCAGAGTCGTGGCGAGAGAACTAAATAATGATGAGCTGGTGGTGTCTTTTTTAAACCTGCCAGCGTATATCACAGATGAAGAAATAGTTTGGAAGCTGACGGGATGGGGAGTGAAACCGACATCACCAATAAAACGCAGAATGTGGCCTGGAACAATGATAGCTGACGGAACGAGGTTTGTCCGGGTCAGATTTCATGACCAGGTACAGTCACTCCCTTACTCCACAAAGTTTAACACTGTGATGGGGAACGAATACTTTAGAGTAATACATGATAGACAACAAAAAGTGTGCAGGATGTGCATCCAGCCGGGACACATCCTGAGAGAGTGTCCAGAATTTATGTGCCACAACTGAGGGGTGCAGGGACACTTTGCGCGAGAGTGCAGCGCGAACAGCACAAAATGCACAAACTGTAAAAAAAGAGAAAATGAATGTGAGTGTGAGAACGGAGAGGAAAGCAAGAACGAGGTGGAGGAGGTGTACGAGGATGAAGACGAGGCGGAGGAGGTGTACGAGGAGGAGGCGGAGGAGAAGGAGGTGATCGGAGCAAGCAGGAAGGAGATCAGAGAAGACGAGAACAGTGACGGAGAAATGGAGCAGAGCGGAGAGAGCGGAGGAGAACGGGCGTCAGAGTGCGAGCTGGAGACGCCGGAGCTGGCTGGAGAGGGAGGACAGCAGAAGCAGCGAAAAACGAGCGAGAGAGGGAAAAAAGGAGACGGAAGGGACGTGGCAGAAGACCCGGGGGTAAGCATGAGCACAGAGGGGAGGGAGATGCCTGAGAGTAGTGTTGGACAGGCGGGAGGGAGAAAAATCACGCTAAATAATACGGGTAAAAGCACCAGTCCCAATGAAACGGACAGTGAAATGGATGTGAGTGAACTGGCGAGTGCGCAAAAAAGACTAAGTCTTGGACAACGAAAAAAGTTGGTGAAAAAATTGAAATGTAAGGACAAATAATGACTGACAATAACCCCTGTAAATCCGTTTTTTTTGTTTTTATTTTTATGATAATGGCCTTTAATTTATTTTCGATAAACGTGAATGGACTAAGGAACAAAGAAAAAAGACATGCGATTCTTTCCTTGCAGAATGACGTTTTGTGCCTGCAGGAGACCAGGTGGGATGATTCCCTGGTGGAAGACATAAAAAAAGACTTTGTGGGCCATATTTTCTGCTCCAATGGCACGTCGAGGGCGAGAGGAGTGGCGGTTTTAGTCAAAACGGGTCGGGTAACAGGGGTAAATTTGGTTTATGGAGACAAAGAAGGAAGAATAATAGTAATAGACTGTGTGTATGAAACGAAAAATATAAGAATCATAAATATATATGCACCAAATGGAGAAAAAGAAAGGAAAACATTCTTCATTGCAATAAGCAAATGGTGGGAAAGGAATTGTATAATAATCGGTGACTTTAATGTGGCGATGACACCCACCGATGTGTCAAAAAATAATGTGTTTAAGGGGGATGTGAGCAGGGGGACACTTAAAGATATAATGATAACGAAACAATGCATTGATATTTGGAGATTGCTACATCCATGGGAGAGGGTGTTCTCCAGGAGACAAATTGTACTGAATAGATTAAAACAATCTAGAATAGATTATGCTTTGGTGACATGCGAGGTAGTGAGGTGGATTAAAGAAGTTGAATATAAAACTAATATGTGGAGCGATCACGCTGGAATAGAAATCACGTTTAGAAAAGAAACGAATGTACGTAAAGGAGGGATATGGTGCTTTAATGCAAGCTTGCTGGATGATGGAATGTTTGTGAAAAGTATGGAAAGATTGTTGAATGATGTGGGATATGAGTGGAATGAGAGTGAAGATATGAATGTGTGGTGGGATAGTGTAAAAGTCAGAATTAAAAAAAAGTGTATCAATTATAGTAAAGAGAAAAAGTGGAGAGAAAATAGAAAGGAAGAGAATTTGAGAAAACAACTAAGTGAGGAAATAGCATCGCTTGACAGTGTAGATAATGTAGATGTCGAAAAATACATACATTTAAAAGAACAGTTGGGAGTGATTGAACTTAAAAAGAGTAGGGGTGCAGCCATTAGGAGTAAAATACAATATATGTATGAGGGGGAGAGGAGTACAGCCTTTTTTTTAGGTCTGGAAAAACAAAAACAAAAAAGAACAGAAATAAACGAATTATTAAATGAAGCAGGTAAAAGTGTGACAGATAAAAAGGGAATTTTAGAAATAGTAAAGGGCTATTATGAAAGCCTGTTTTCGAGACAGGAGTGTGATAGCGTGAGTGTGAACAGAGCTTTGGGTGCCTTAAAGAAAAAACTAAGCGAGGACGATAAAATGTGGTGTGATTGTGAGTTTACAGAGGGAGAAATCAGAAGTGCTTTAGAGGGGTTAAACAAAAACAAAAGTCCTGGGAGCGATGGCCTAACTGCGGAATTCTACCAAGCTTTCAAAGAGCAGCTGGTGCCCTTGGTGAACAAATTGAGTAAATATATGGAAAAAGTGAAACATATACCAAAAAGTTTAGGGGAAGGGGTGGTTACTATTTTTTTACAAAAACAAGGGGGACAATAAAAATCTGGACAACTACAGACCAATCAGCCTACTCAACACAGACTACAAAATCATAGCGAAAACAATAGCCAATAGAATCAGGGAGGTAATAGGAACAATCATAGAACAAACACAATCATACAGTATACCAAACAGAGACATAGCAGACTCAATCATTTCAATAAAACAGACGGTCAGGGATATGGAAGGGGAGGGGGGAATATGGCTAGGGATTGATTTAAATAAAGCTTTTGACAGAGTAGATCACGGGTTCATGGGGAAGGTGTTAGAGAAGTTTGGATTCGGGGAGAGAATGAGAGAATGGATAAATATGTTGTATACAGGAGCGGAAAGCAAGATAAAATGTAACGGGGAACTAACTGATTCTTTTAAAATATCAAGGTCAGTGAGACAAGGATGTCCGATGTCAGCGCTGTTGTACAGCTTGGTAGCAGAGCCGCTGGCAGCACTGATATCAGAAGACGTAAACATAAAAGGTATAGGTAAGGAAAACGTAAAAATAATACAGTATGCAGATGACGTGAATATAATGGTAAAAGGAGAGGAGGATATAGAATTGATATTAAAACATGTACAAACTTATGAAAGAGCATCTGGGGCAAAAGTAAATGAAAATAAGTCAGAAATTATGTTACTAGGTAAGGAATCCAATCTAGTTAATAAGTGGGGATTTAAAACGGTGTGTGAGAGAAGAAAAGTGTTGGGAGTGAATATGGGGAAAAATGAGAATGAATGTGATGATGTAACATGGAAAGAGGTGGTGGGTAAAATTAAAAAAACATTGAATTTGTGGAAAGCGAGGGGTCTATTGTTGAGAGGAAGGGTAGCCGTAACAAATGCTCTCGTGTTGTCCAAAGTGAATCATGCGCTGAGTACTTGTACGCTTCCGGACTGGGCCTTTAAGGAGATTTCAAAGACCATTAGGGACTTTATTTGGAAAAACAAAGCAGCGAGTATAGCTCACAAAACAATAATAGGGGCTAAAGATCAGGGGGGGCTAGCTTTGATTGATTTACTTACAAAAAAGTAGCACTAAGAGTCAAATTGATAGGCAAATTTATGGACCAGAACCGGAACGTAGTTTGGAAAAACCACTTCAAACAATATCTGTGCAGTTTTGGACTCTACAACGAGGACAACCTGTACCAGATCAATAACCCGGATTCATTTAAACACTTGCCACGGTTTTTCCAGGAAGTACTCAGTGCGTGGTATCAGGTTTCATCCTGGACTGTACCAGAGTGCGGAACGAGAGGGTCAGTGCTACGACTGCCCTTCCTCTCGAGCCCGTATTTTAAAAATGGGGAGAGGGTAATTAAGTGTGAAGCTATGTCGAAAGCGGGATATATTAGAATAAGGGATTTACTGAACTGTGGGGGGGATTTTGATTTACAAATGGTGGTGAGGGGTTTAAAAAATAAAGGGTGTGTGTGCAGAAAGGATGTGATTGAGAGAGTGTTTGCAAATGTAAAATTGTCTTTGTTGAGCGAATGGGAAAAATTAATCAAAGAGAAGGAGGGAGTGATGCAGGACGATGTGGGGGGGGATCTCCCTGTGCCTAGGGGAGAAGAAACACAACATTACAGATGTCACTACAAAAATTTGGTATAGGTGCGCAATCACACATAGAATACAGAAACCCACATCCGAAGTAAAATGGACAGACACATACCCGGACATAACAAGCAACATGATATGGAAGAACATTAACATTCCGCATACACCACATGCAATATTTGACCTAGATTTCAAACTGAGGCACAGGAGGATCTTCACCTGCATCGTCCTGCATCAGATCCATAAGGAGAGGTATGAAAGAAAGTGTTGTGTATGTGAAAGTACGGATGAGGATTTAATACATTTGTTTGTTACGTGTGGGGAATTGGTTTATTTTTGGGGAAAAATAAGAGAAATGTTGGGGAAATGCAGTAAGAATGAGTGTTGGAATGAAAGGGGGTGGGAATTGTCGGTGTTGTTGGGGGTGGGAACAAAACAAAAAAATCACAATGTAATGAAT
>NW_026870199.1:0-58000 GCF_963584025.1 Labrus mixtus
ACAGACTGTAACGTCTGCAGGTAAACAGACTGTAACGTCTGCAGCAGTTAAACAGACTGTAACGTCTGCAGGTAAACAGACTGTAACGTCTGCAGCAGGTAAACAGACTGTAACGTCTGCAGCAGGTAAACAGACTGTAACTGTTCAGCAGGTAAACAGACTGTAACGTCTGCAGCGGGTAAACAGGCTGTAACGTCTGCAGCAGGTAAACAGACTGTAACGTCTGCAGCAGGTAAACAGACTGTAACGCCTGCAGGTAAACAGACTGTAACGTCTGCAGTTAAACAGACTGTAACGTCTACAGGTAAACAGACTGTAAAGTCTGCAGCAGGTAAACATACTGTAACGTCTGCAGCAGGCAAACAGATTGTAAGTGTTCAGCAGGTAAACAGACTGTAACGTCTGCAGGTAAACAGACTGTAACGTCTACAGGTAAACAGACTGTAATGTCTGCAGAAGGTAAACAGACTGTAACTGTTCAGCGGATAAACAGACTGTAACGTCTGCAGCGGGTAAACAGACTGTAACGTCTGCAGGTAAACAGACTGTAACGTCTGCAGCAGGTAAACAGACTGCAACGTCTGCAGGTAAACAGATCGTAAAGTCTGCAGCAGGAAAACAGGCTGTAACGTTTGCAGCGGGTAAACAGACTGTAACGTCTGCAGGTAAACATACTGTAACGTATGCAGCAGGTAAATAGACTGCAACTTCTGCAGGTAAACAGACCTTAACGTCTGCAGCAGGAAAACAGGCTGTAACGTCTGCAGCAGGTAAACAGACTGTAACGTCTGCAGCGGGTGAACAGACAGTAACGTCTGCAGCGGGTAAACAGACTGTAATGTCTGCAGCAGGTAAACAGACTGTAACGTCTGCAGGTAAACAGACTGTAACGTCTGCAGTTAAACAGACTGTAACGTCTGCAGGTACACAGACTGTAACGTCTGCAGCAGGTAAACAGACTGTAACGTCTGCAGTTAAACAGACTGTAACGTCTGCAGGTAAACAGACTGTAACGTCTGCAGCAGTTAAACAGACTGTAACGTCTGCAGGTAAACAGACTGTAACGTCTGCAGCAGGTAAACAGACTGTAACGTTTGCAGCAGGTAAACAGACTGTAACTGTTCAGCAGGTAAACAGACTGTAACTTCTGCAGCGGTTAAACAGACTGTAACGTCTGCAGCGGGTAAACAGGCTGTAACGTCTGCAGCAGGTAAACAGACTGTAACGTCTGCAGCAGGTAAACAGACTGTAACGCCTGCAGGTAAACAGACTGTAACGTCTGCAGTTAAACAGACTGTAACGTCTACAGGTAAACAGACTGTAACGTCTGCAGCAGGTAAACATACTGTAACGTCTGCAGCAGGCAAACAGATTGTAAGTGTTCAGCAGGTAAACAGACTGTAACGTCTGCAGGTAAACAGACTGTAACGTCTACAGGTAAACAGACTGTAATGTCTGCAGAAGGTAAACAGACTGTAACTGTTCAGCGGATAAACAGACTGTAACGTCTGCAGCGGGTAAACAGACTGTAACGTCTGCAGGTAAACAGACTGTAACGTCTGCAGCAGGTAAATAGACTGCAACGTCTGCAGGTAAACAGACCGTAAAGTCTGCAGCAGGAAAACAGGCTGTAACGTCTGCAGCGGGTAAACAGATTGTAACGTCTGCAGGTAAACATACTGTAACGTATGCAGCAGGTAAATAGACTGCAACTTCTGCAGGTAAACAGACTTTAACGTCTGCAGCAGTAAAACAGGCTGTAACGTCTGCAGCAGGTAAACAGACTGTAACGTCTGCAGCGGGTGAACAGACAGTAACGTCTGCAGCGGGTAAACAGACTGTAATGTCTGCAGCAGGTAAACAGACTGTAACGTCTGCAGGTAAACAGACTGTAACGTCTGCAGCGGTTAAACAGACTGTCACGTCTGCAGGTAAACAGACTGTAACGTCTGCAGCGGGTAAACAGACTGTAACGTCTGCAGCGGGTAAACAGACTGTAACGTCTGCAGCAGGTAAACAGACTGTAACGTCTGCAGCAGGTAAACAGACTGTAACGTCTGCAGGTAAACAGACTGTAACGTCTGCAGCAGGTAAACAGACTGTAACGTCTGCAGGTAAACAGACTGTAACGTCTACAGGTAAACAGACCGTAACGTCTGCAGCAGGAAAACAGACCGTAACGTCTGCAGCGGGTAAACAGACTGTAACGTCTGCAGGTAAACATACTGTAACGTCTGCAGCAGGTAAATAGACTGCAACGTCTGCAGGTAAACAGACCGTAACGTCTGCAGCAGGAAAACAGGCTGTAACGTCTGCAGCAGGTAAACAGACTGTAACGTCTGCAGCAGGTAAACAGACTGTAACGTCTGCAAGTAAATAGACTGTAACGTCTGCAGCGGTTAAACAGACTGTAACGTCTACAGCAGGTAAACAGACTGTAACGTCTGCAGCAAGTAAACAGACTGTAACGTCTGCAGCAGATAAACAGACTGTAACGTCTGCAGGTAAATAGACTGTAATGTCTGCAGGTAAACAGACTGTAACGTCTGCATTTAAACAGAATGTAGCGTCTGCAGGTAAACAGACTGTAACGTCTGCAGCAGGTAAACCGACTGTAACGTCAGCAGCAGGTAAACAGACTGTAACGTCTGCAGCAGGTAAACAGACTGTAACGTCTGCAGGTAAACAGACTGTAACGTCTGCAGCAGGTAAACAGACTGTAACGTCTGCAGGTAAACAGACTGTAACGTCTACAGGTAAACAGACTGTAACGTCTGCAGAAGGTAAACAGACTGTAACTGTTCAGCGGATAAACAGACTGTAACGTCTGCAGCGGGTAAACAGACTGTAACGTCTGCAGGTAAACGGACTGTAACGTCTGCAGCAGGTAAATAGACTGCAACGTCTGCAGGTAAACAGACCGTAACGTCTGCAGCAGGAAAACAGACCGTAACGTCTGCAGCGGGTAAACAGACTGTAACGTCTGCAGGTAAACATACTGTAACGTCTGCAGCAGGTAAATAGACTGCAACGTCTGCAGGTAAACAGACCGTAACGTCTGCAGCAGGAAAACAGGCTGTAACGTCTGCAGCAGGTAAACAGACTGTAACGTCTGCAGCAGGTAAACAGACTGTAACGTCTGCAAGTAAATAGACTGTAACGTCTGCAGCGGTTAAACAGACTGTAACGTCTACAGCAGGTAAACAGACTGTAACGTCTGCAGCAAGTAAAAAGACTGTAACGTCTGCAGCAGATAAACAGACTGTAACGTCTGCAGGTAAATAGACTGTAATGTCTGCAGGTAAACAGACTGTAACGTCTGCATTTAAACAGAATGTAGCGTCTGCAGGTAAACAGACTGTAACGTCTGCAGCAGGTAAACCGACTGTAACGTCAGCAGTTAAACAGACTGTAACGTCTGCAGGTAAACAGACTGTAACGTCTGCAGCGGGAAAAACATACAGTAACGTCTGCAGCAGGTAAACAGACTGTAACGTCTGCAGGTAAACAGACTGTAACGTCTGCAGCGGGTAAACAGACTGTAATGTCTGCAGCAGGTAAACAGACTGTAACGTCTGCAGCAGGTAAACAGACTGTAACGTCTGCAGCGGATAATCAGAGTAACGTCTGCAGCGGGTAAACAGACTGTAACGTCTGCAGGTAAACAGACTGTAACGTCTGCAGCAGGTAAACAGACTGTAACGTCTGCAGCGGGTAAACAAACTGTAACTGTTCAGCAGGTAAACAGGCTGTAACGCCTGCAGCAGGTAAACAGACTGTAACATCTGCAGTTAAACAGACTGTAACGTCTGCAGGTAAACAGACTGTAACGTCTGCAGCAGGTAAACAGACTGTAACGTCTGCAGTTAAACAGACTGTAACCTCTGCAGGTAAACAGACTGTAACGTCTGCAGCAGTTAAACAGACTGTAACGTCTACAGGTAAACAGACTGTAATGTCTGCAGGTAAACAGACTGTAACGTCTGCAGCAGGTAAACAGACTGTAACGTCTGCAGTTAAACAGACTGTAACGTCTGCAGGTAAACAGACTGTAAAGTCTGCAGGTAAACAGAATGTAACGTCTGCAGCAGGTAAACAGACTGTAACGTCTGCAGCAGGAAAACAGGCTGTAACGTCTGCAGCAGGTAAACAGACTGTAACGTCTGCAGCAGGTAAACAGACTGTAACGTCTGCAGCAGGTAAATAGACTGTAACGTCTGCAGGTAAACAGATTGTAAAGTCTGCAGCGGGTAAACAGGCTGTAACGTCTGCAGCAGGTAAACAGATTGTAACGTCTGCAGCAGGTAAACAGACTGTAGCGTCTGCAGCAGGTAAACAGACTGAAACGTCTGCAGCGGGTGAACAGACAGTAACGTCTGCAGCGGGTAAACAGACTGTAACGTCTGCATTAGGTAAACAGACTGTAACGTCTGCAGGTAAACAGACTATAACGTCTGCAACGGTTAAACAGACTGTAACGTCTGCAGCAGGTAAACAGACTGTAACGTCTGCAGCAGGTAAACAGACTGTAACGTCTGCAGCAGGTAAACAGATTGTAACGTCTGCAGCGGGTAAACAGACTGTAACGTCTGCAGCAGGTAAACAGACTGTAACGTCTGCAGCGGCTAAACAGACAGTAACATCTGCAGTGGGTAATCAGAGTAACGTCTGCAGCGGGTAAACAGACTGTAACGTCTGCAGCAGGTAAACAGACTGTAACGTCTGCAGCAGGTAAACAGACTGTAACGTCTGCAGGTAAACAGACTGTAACGTCTGCAGCAGGTAAAAAGACTGTAACGTCTGCAGCAGGTAAACAGGCTGTAACGCCTGCAGCAGGTAAACAGACTGTAACGTCTGCAGCAGGTAAACAGAATGTAACTGTTCAGCAGGTAAACAGATTGTAACTTCTGCAGCGGGTAAACAGACTGTAACGTCTGCAGCGGGTAAACAGGCTGTAACGTCTGCAGCAGGTAAACAGACTGTAACGTCTGCAGCAGGTAAACAGACTGTAACGTCTGCAGCAGGTAAACAGACTGTAACGCCTGCAGGTAAACAGACTGTAACGTCTGCAGTTAAACAGACTGTAACGTCTACAGGTAAACAGACTGTAACGTCTGCAGCAGGTAAACAGACTGTAACTTCTGCAGCAGGTAAACAGACTGTAAGTGTTCAGCAGGTAAACAGACTGTAATGTCTGCAGGTAAACAGACTGTAACGTCTACAGGTAAACAGACTGTAACGTCTGCAGCAGGTAAACAGACTGTAACTGTTCAGCAGGTAAACAGATTGTAACGTCTGCAGCGGGTAAACAGACTGTAACTGTTCAGCAGGTAAACAGACTGTAATGTCTGCAGGTAAACAGACTGTAACGTCTACAGGTAAACAGACTGTAACGTCTGCAGCAGGTAAACAGACTGTAACTGTTCAGCAGGTAAACAGATTGTAACGTCTGCAGCGGGTAAACAGACTGTAACGTCTGCAGCAGGTAAACAGACTGTAACGTCTGCAGCTGGAAAAACATACAGTAACGTCTGCAGCAGGTAAACAGACTGTAACGTCTGCAGGTAAACAGACTGTAACGTCTGCAGCAGGTAAACAGACTGTAACGTCTGCAGCAGGAAAAAAGACTGTAACGTCTGCAGGTAAACAGACTGTAACGTCTGCAGCGGGTAAACAGACTGTAACGTCTGCAGCAGGTAAACAGACTGTAACGTCTGCAGCGGGTAATCAGAGTCCCGTCTGCAGCGGGTAAACAGACTGTAACGTCTGCAGGTAAACAGACTGTAACGTCTGCAGCAGGTAAACAGACTGTAACGTCTGCAGCGGGTATACAGACTGTAACTGTTCAGCAGGTAAACAGACTGTAACGTCTGCAGCAGGCAAACAGACTGTAACGTCTGCAGGTAAACAGACTGTAACGTCTGCATTAGGTAAACAGACTGTAACGTCTGCAGGTAAACAGACTATAACGTCTGCAACGGTTAAACAGACTGTAACGTCTGCAGCAGGTAAACAGACTGTAACTTCTGCAGCAGGTAAACAGACTGTAACGTCTGCAGCAGTTAAACAGACTGTAACGTCTGCAGCAGGTAAACAGACTGTAACGTCTGCAGCGGGTAATCAGAGTAACGTCTGCAGCGGGTAAACAGACTGTAACGTCTGCAGGTAAACAGATTGTAACGTCTGCAGCGGGTAAACAGACTGTAACGTCTGCAGCAGGTAAACAGGCTGTAACGTCTGCAGCAGGTAAACAGACTGTAACGTCTGCAGTTAAACAGACTGTAACGTCTGCAGGTAAACAGACAGTAACGTCTGCAGCAGGTAAACAGACTGTAACGTCTGCAGTTAAACAGACTGTAACGTCTGCAGGTAAACAGACTGTAACGTCTGCAGCAGTTAAACAGACTGTAACATCTGCAGGTAAACAGACTGTAATGTTTGCAGGTAAACAGACTGTAACATCTGCAGCAGGTAAACAGACTGTAACGTCTGCAGCAGGTAAACAGATTGTAACGTCTGCAGCAGGTAAACAGACTGTAGCGTCTGCAGCAGGTAAACAGACTGAAACGTCTGCAGCGGGTGAACAGACAGTAACGTCTGCAGCAGGTAAACAGACTGTAACGTCTGCAGCGGGAAAAACATACAGTAACGTCTGCAGCAGGTAAACAGACTGTAACGTCTGCAGCAGGTAAACAGACTGTAACGTCTGCAGGTAAACAGACTGTAACGTCTGCAGCGGGTAAACAGACTGTAACGTCTGCAGCAGGTAAACAGACTGTAACGTCTGCAGCAGGTAAACAGACTGTAATGTCTGCAGCGGGTAGTCAGAGTCACGTCTGCAGCGGGTAAACAGACTGTAACGTCTGCAGCAGGTAAACAGACTGTAACGTCTGCAGGTAAACAGACTGTAAAGTCTGCAGCAGGTAAACAGGCTGTAACGTCTGCAGCAGGTAAACAGATTGTAACGTCTGCAGCAGGTAAACAGACTGTAGCGTCTGCAGCAGGTAAACAGACTGAAACGTCTGCAGCGGGTGAACAGACAGTAACGTCTGCAGCAGGTAAACAGACTGTAACGTCTGCAGTTAAACAGACTGTAACGTCTGCAGGTAAACAGACAGTAACGTCTGCAGCAGGTAAACAGACTGTAACGTCTGCAGTTAAACAGACTGTAACGTCTGCAGGTAAACAGACTGTAACGTCTGCAGCAGTTAAACAGACTGTAACATCTGCAAGTAAACAGACTGTAATGTTTGCAGGTAAACAGACTGTAACGTCTGCAGCAGGTAAACAGACTGTAACGCCTGCAGCAGGTAAACAGACTGTAACGTCTGCAGCAGGTAAACAGGCTGTAACGCCTGCAGCAGGTAAACAGACTGTAGCGTCTGCAGTTAAACAGACTGTAACGTCTGCAGGTAAACAGACTGTAAAGTCTGCAGGTAAACAGAATGTAACGTCTGCAGCAGGTAAACAGAATGTAACGTCTGCAGCAGGTAAACAGACTATAACGTCTGCAGCAGGAAAACAGGCTGTAAAGTCTGCAGCAGGTAAACAGACTGTAACGTCTGCAGCAGGTAAACAGACTGTAACGTCTGCAGGTAAACAGACTGTAAAGTCTGCAGCAGGTAAACAGGCTGTAAAGTCTGCAGCAGGTAAACAGATTGTAACGTCTGCAGCAGGTAAACAGACTGTAGCGTCTGCAGCAGGTAAAAAGACTGAAACGTCTGCAGCGGGTGAACAGACAGTAACGTCTGCAGCAGGTAAACAGACTGTAACGTCTGCAGGTAAACGGACTGTAACGTCTGCAGCAGGTAAACAGACTGTAACGTCTGCAGCAGGTAAACAGGCTGTAACGCCTGCAGCAGGTAAACAGACTGTAACGTCTGCAGTTAAACAGACTGTAACGTCTGCAGGTTAACAGACTGTACTGTCTGCAGCAGGTAAACAGACTGTAACGTCTGCAGTTAAACAGACTGTAACGTCTGCAGGTAAACAGACTGTAACGTCTGCAGCAGTTAAACAGACTGTAACGTCTGCAGGTAAACAGACTGTAACGTCTGCAGCAGTTAAACAGACTGTAACGTCTGCAGGTAAACAGACTGTAACGTCTGCAGCAGGTAAACAGACTGTAACGTCTGCAGCAGGTAAACAGACTGTAACTGTTCAGCAGGTAAACAGACTGTAACTTCTGCAGCGGTTAAACAGACTGTAACGTCTGCAGCGGGTAAACAGGCTGTAACGTCTGCAGCAGGTAAACAGACTGTAACGTCTGCAGCAGGTAAACAGACTGTAACGCCTGCAGGTAAACAGACTGTAACGTCTGCAGTTAAACAGACTGTAACGTCTACAGGTAAACAGACTGTAACGTCTGCAGCAGGTAAACATACTGTAACGTCTGCAGCAGGCAAACAGATTGTAAGTGTTCAGCAGGTAAACAGACTGTAACGTCTGCAGGTAAACAGACTGTAACGTCTACAGGTAAACAGACTGTAATGTCTGCAGAAGGTAAACAGACTGTAACTGTTCAGCGGATAAACAGACTGTAACGTCTGCAGCGGGTAAACAGACTGTAACGTCTGCAGGTAAACAGACTGTAACGTCTGCAGCAGGTAAATAGACTGCAACGTCTGCAGGTAAACAGACCGTAAAGTCTGCAGCAGGAAAACAGGCTGTAACGTCTGCAGCGGGTAAACAGATTGTAACGTCTGCAGGTAAACATACTGTAACGTATGCAGCAGGTAAATAGACTGCAACTTCTGCAGGTAAACAGACTTTAACGTCTGCAGCAGTAAAACAGGCTGTAACGTCTGCAGCAGGTAAACAGACTGTAACGTCTGCAGCGGGTGAACAGACAGTAACGTCTGCAGCGGGTAAACAGACTGTAATGTCTGCAGCAGGTAAACAGACTGTAACGTCTGCAGGTAAACAGACTGTAACGTCTGCAGCGGTTAAACAGACTGTCACGTCTGCAGGTAAACAGACTGTAACGTCTGCAGCGGGTAAACAGACTGTAACGTCTGCAGCGGGTAAACAGACTGTAACGTCTGCAGCAGGTAAACAGACTGTAACGTCTGCAGCAGGTAAACAGACTGTAACGTCTGCAGGTAAACAGACTGTAACGTCTGCAGCAGGTAAACAGACTGTAACGTCTGCAGGTAAACAGACTGTAACGTCTACAGGTAAACAGACCGTAACGTCTGCAGCAGGAAAACAGACCGTAACGTCTGCAGCGGGTAAACAGACTGTAACGTCTGCAGGTAAACATACTGTAACGTCTGCAGCAGGTAAATAGACTGCAACGTCTGCAGGTAAACAGACCGTAACGTCTGCAGCAGGAAAACAGGCTGTAACGTCTGCAGCAGGTAAACAGACTGTAACGTCTGCAGCAGGTAAACAGACTGTAACGTCTGCAAGTAAATAGACTGTAACGTCTGCAGCGGTTAAACAGACTGTAACGTCTACAGCAGGTAAACAGACTGTAACGTCTGCAGCAAGTAAACAGACTGTAACGTCTGCAGCAGATAAACAGACTGTAACGTCTGCAGGTAAATAGACTGTAATGTCTGCAGGTAAACAGACTGTAACGTCTGCATTTAAACAGAATGTAGCGTCTGCAGGTAAACAGACTGTAACGTCTGCAGCAGGTAAACCGACTGTAACGTCAGCAGCAGGTAAACAGACTGTAACGTCTGCAGCAGGTAAACAGACTGTAACGTCTGCAGGTAAACAGACTGTAACGTCTGCAGCAGGTAAACAGACTGTAACGTCTGCAGGTAAACAGACTGTAACGTCTACAGGTAAACAGACTGTAACGTCTGCAGAAGGTAAACAGACTGTAACTGTTCAGCGGATAAACAGACTGTAACGTCTGCAGCGGGTAAACAGACTGTAACGTCTGCAGGTAAACGGACTGTAACGTCTGCAGCAGGTAAATAGACTGCAACGTCTGCAGGTAAACAGACCGTAACGTCTGCAGCAGGAAAACAGACCGTAACGTCTGCAGCGGGTAAACAGACTGTAACGTCTGCAGGTAAACATACTGTAACGTCTGCAGCAGGTAAATAGACTGCAACGTCTGCAGGTAAACAGACCGTAACGTCTGCAGCAGGAAAACAGGCTGTAACGTCTGCAGCAGGTAAACAGACTGTAACGTCTGCAGCAGGTAAACAGACTGTAACGTCTGCAAGTAAATAGACTGTAACGTCTGCAGCGGTTAAACAGACTGTAACGTCTACAGCAGGTAAACAGACTGTAACGTCTGCAGCAAGTAAAAAGACTGTAACGTCTGCAGCAGATAAACAGACTGTAACGTCTGCAGGTAAATAGACTGTAATGTCTGCAGGTAAACAGACTGTAACGTCTGCATTTAAACAGAATGTAGCGTCTGCAGGTAAACAGACTGTAACGTCTGCAGCAGGTAAACCGACTGTAACGTCAGCAGTTAAACAGACTGTAACGTCTGCAGGTAAACAGACTGTAACGTCTGCAGCGGGAAAAACATACAGTAACGTCTGCAGCAGGTAAACAGACTGTAACGTCTGCAGGTAAACAGACTGTAACGTCTGCAGCGGGTAAACAGACTGTAATGTCTGCAGCAGGTAAACAGACTGTAACGTCTGCAGCAGGTAAACAGACTGTAACGTCTGCAGCGGATAATCAGAGTAACGTCTGCAGCGGGTAAACAGACTGTAACGTCTGCAGGTAAACAGACTGTAACGTCTGCAGCAGGTAAACAGATTGTAACGTCTGCAGCGGGTAAACAGACTGTAACGTCTGCAGCAGGTAAACAGACTGTAACGTCTGCAGCGGCTAAACAGACAGTAACATCTGCAGTGGGTAATCAGAGTAACGTCTGCAGCGGGTAAACAGACTGTAACGTCTGCAGCAGGTAAACAGACTGTAACGTCTGCAGCAGGTAAACAGACTGTAACGTCTGCAGGTAAACAGACTGTAACGTCTGCAGCAGGTAAAAAGACTGTAACGTCTGCAGCAGGTAAACAGGCTGTAACGCCTGCAGCAGGTAAACAGACTGTAACGTCTGCAGCAGGTAAACAGAATGTAACTGTTCAGCAGGTAAACAGATTGTAACTTCTGCAGCGGGTAAACAGACTGTAACGTCTGCAGCGGGTAAACAGGCTGTAACGTCTGCAGCAGGTAAACAGACTGTAACGTCTGCAGCAGGTAAACAGACTGTAACGTCTGCAGCAGGTAAACAGACTGTAACGCCTGCAGGTAAACAGACTGTAACGTCTGCAGTTAAACAGACTGTAACGTCTACAGGTAAACAGACTGTAACGTCTGCAGCAGGTAAACAGACTGTAACTTCTGCAGCAGGTAAACAGACTGTAAGTGTTCAGCAGGTAAACAGACTGTAATGTCTGCAGGTAAACAGACTGTAACGTCTACAGGTAAACAGACTGTAACGTCTGCAGCAGGTAAACAGACTGTAACTGTTCAGCAGGTAAACAGATTGTAACGTCTGCAGCGGGTAAACAGACTGTAACTGTTCAGCAGGTAAACAGACTGTAATGTCTGCAGGTAAACAGACTGTAACGTCTACAGGTAAACAGACTGTAACGTCTGCAGCAGGTAAACAGACTGTAACTGTTCAGCAGGTAAACAGATTGTAACGTCTGCAGCGGGTAAACAGACTGTAACGTCTGCAGCAGGTAAACAGACTGTAACGTCTGCAGCTGGAAAAACATACAGTAACGTCTGCAGCAGGTAAACAGACTGTAACGTCTGCAGGTAAACAGACTGTAACGTCTGCAGCAGGTAAACAGACTGTAACGTCTGCAGCAGGAAAACAGACTGTAACGTCTGCAGGTAAACAGACTGTAACGTCTGCAGCGGGTAAACAGACTGTAACGTCTGCAGCAGGTAAACAGACTGTAACGTCTGCAGCAGGTAAACAGACTGTAACGTCTGCAGCGGGTATACAGACTGTAACTGTTCAGCAGGTAAACAGACTGTAACGTCTGCAGCAGGCAAACAGACTGTAACGTCTGCAGGTAAACAGACTGTAACGTCTGCATTAGGTAAACAGACTGTAACGTCTGCAGGTAAACAGACTATAACGTCTGCAACGGTTAAACAGACTGTAACGTCTGCAGCAGGTAAACAGACTGTAACTTCTGCAGCAGGTAAACAGACTGTAACGTCTGCAGCAGTTAAACAGACTGTAACGTCTGCAGCAGGTAAACAGACTGTAACGTCTGCAGCGGGTAATCAGAGTAACGTCTGCAGCGGGTAAACAGACTGTAACGTCTGCAGGTAAACAGATTGTAACGTCTGCAGCGGGTAAACAGACTGTAACGTCTGCAGCAGGTAAACAGGCTGTAACGTCTGCAGCAGGTAAACAGACTGTAACGTCTGCAGTTAAACAGACTGTAACGTCTGCAGGTAAACAGACAGTAACGTCTGCAGCAGGTAAACAGACTGTAACGTCTGCAGTTAAACAGACTGTAACGTCTGCAGGTAAACAGACTGTAACGTCTGCAGCAGTTAAACAGACTGTAACATCTGCAGGTAAACAGACTGTAATGTTTGCAGGTAAACAGACTGTAACATCTGCAGCAGGTAAACAGACTGTAACGTCTGCAGCAGGTAAACAGATTGTAACGTCTGCAGCAGGTAAACAGACTGTAGCGTCTGCAGCAGGTAAACAGACTGAAACGTCTGCAGCGGGTGAACAGACAGTAACGTCTGCAGCAGGTAAACAGACTGTAACGTCTGCAGCGGGAAAAACATACAGTAACGTCTGCAGCAGGTAAACAGACTGTAACGTCTGCAGCAGGTAAACAGACTGTAACGTCTGCAGGTAAACAGACTGTAACGTCTGCAGCGGGTAAACAGACTGTAACGTCTGCAGCAGGTAAACAGACTGTAACGTCTGCAGCAGGTAAACAGACTGTAACGTCTGCAGCGGGTAGTCAGAGTCACGTCTGCAGCGGGTAAACAGACTGTAACGTCTGCAGCAGGTAAACAGACTGTAACGTCTGCAGGTAAACAGACTGTAAAGTCTGCAGCAGGTAAACAGGCTGTAACGTCTGCAGCAGGTAAACAGATTGTAACGTCTGCAGCAGGTAAACAGACTGTAGCGTCTGCAGCAGGTAAACAGACTGAAACGTCTGCAGCGGGTGAACAGACAGTAACGTCTGCAGCAGGTAAACAGACTGTAACGTCTGCAGTTAAACAGACTGTAACGTCTGCAGGTAAACAGACAGTAACGTCTGCAGCAGGTAAACAGACTGTAACGTCTGCAGTTAAACAGACTGTAACGTCTGCAGGTAAACAGACTGTAACGTCTGCAGCAGTTAAACAGACTGTAACATCTGCAAGTAAACAGACTGTAATGTTTGCAGGTAAACAGACTGTAACGTCTGCAGCAGGTAAACAGACTGTAACGCCTGCAGCAGGTAAACAGACTGTAACGTCTGCAGCAGGTAAACAGGCTGTAACGCCTGCAGCAGGTAAACAGACTGTAGCGTCTGCAGTTAAACAGACTGTAACGTCTGCAGGTAAACAGACTGTAAAGTCTGCAGGTAAACAGAATGTAACGTCTGCAGCAGGTAAACAGAATGTAACGTCTGCAGCAGGTAAACAGACTATAACGTCTGCAGCAGGAAAACAGGCTGTAAAGTCTGCAGCAGGTAAACAGACTGTAACGTCTGCAGCAGGTAAACAGACTGTAACGTCTGCAGGTAAACAGACTGTAAAGTCTGCAGCAGGTAAACAGGCTGTAAAGTCTGCAGCAGGTAAACAGATTGTAACGTCTGCAGCAGGTAAACAGACTGTAGCGTCTGCAGCAGGTAAAAAGACTGAAACGTCTGCAGCGGGTGAACAGACAGTAACGTCTGCAGCAGGTAAACAGACTGTAACGTCTGCAGGTAAACAGACTGTAACGTCTGCAGCAGGTAAACAGACTGTAACGTCTGCAGCAGGTAAACAGGCTGTAACGCCTGCAGCAGGTAAACAGACTGTAACGTCTGCAGTTAAACAGACTGTAACGTCTGCAGGTTAACAGACTGTACTGTCTGCAGCAGGTAAACAGACTGTAACGTCTGCAGTTAAACAGACTGTAACGTCTGCAGGTAAACAGACTGTAACGTCTGCAGCAGTTAAACACACTGTAACGTCTGCAGGTAAACAGACTGTAATGTCTGCAGGTAAACAGACTGTAACTTCTGCAGCAGGTAAACAGACTGTAACGTCTGCAGCAGGTAAACAGAATGTAACTGTTCAGCAGGTAAACAGATTGTAACTTCTGCAGCGGGTAAACAGACTGTTACGTCTGCAGCGGGTAAACAGGCTGTAACGTCTGCAGCAGGTAAACAGACTGTAACGTCTGCAGCAGGTAAACAGACTGTAACGTCTGCAGCAGGTAAACAGACTGTACCGCCTGCAGGTAAACAGACTGTAACGTCTGCAGTTAAACAGACTGTAACGTCTACAGGTAAACAGACTGTAACGTCTGCAGCAGGTAAACAGACTGTAACGTCTGCAGCAGGTAAACAGACTGTAAGTGTTCAGCAGGTAAACAGACTGTAACGTCTGCAGGTAAACAGACTGTAACGTCTACAGGTAAACAGACTGTAACGTCTGCAGAAGGTAAACAGACTGTAACTGTTCAGCGGATAAACAGACTGTTACGTCTGCAGCGGGTAAACAGACTGTAACGTCTGCAAGTAAACAGACTGTATCGTCTGCATCAGGTAAATAGACTGCAACGTCTGCAGGTAAACAGACCGTAACGTCTGCAGCAGGAAAACAGGCTGTAACGTCTGCAGCAGGTAAACAGACTGTAACGTCTGTAGCAGGTAAACAGACTGTAACGTCTGCAGCAGGTAAACAGACTGTAACGTCTGCAGCAGGTAAACAGACTGTCAAGTCTGCAGGTAAACAGACTGTAAAGTCTGCAGCGGGTAAACAGGCTGTAACGTCTGCAGCAGGTAAACAGATTGTAACGTCTGCAGCAGGTAAACAGACTGTAGCGTCTGCAGCAGGTAAACAGACTGAAACGTCTGCAGCGGGTGAACAGACAGTAACGTCTGCAGCGGGTAAACAGACTGTAACGTCTGCAGCAGGAAAACAGGCTGTAACGTCTGCAGCAGGTAAACAGACTGTAACGTCTGTAGCAGGTAAACAGACTGTAACGTCTGCAGCAGGTAAACAGACTGTAACGTCTGCAGCAGGTAAACAGACTGTCACGTCTGCAGGTAAACAGACTGTAAAGTCTGCAGCGGGTAAACAGGCTGTAACGTCTGCAGCAGGTAAACAGATTGTAACGTCTGCAGCAGGTAAACAGACTGTAGCGTCTGCAGCATGTAAACAGACTGAAACGTCTGCAGCGGGTGAACAGACAGTAACGTCTGCAGCGGGTAAACAGACTGTAACGTCTGCAGCAGGTAAACAGACTGTAACGTCTGCAGGTAAACAGACTGTAACGTCTGCAGCGGTTAAACAGACTGTATTGTCTGCAGCAGGTAAACAGACTGTAACGTCTGCAGCAGGTAAACAGACTGTAACGTCTGCAGCAGGTAAACAGACTGTAACTGTTCAGCAGGTCAACAGATTGTAACGTCTGCAGCGGGTAAACAGACTGTAACGTCTGCAGCAGGTAAACAGACTGTAACGTCTGCAGCAGGTAAACAGACTGTAACGTCTGCAGCAGGTAAACAGACTGTAACGTCTGCAGGTAAACAGACTGTAACGTCTGCAGCGGGTATACAGACTGTAACGTCTGCAGCAGGTAAACAGACTGTAACGTCTGCAGCGGGTGAACAGACAGTAACGTCTGCAGCGGTTAAACAGACTGTAACGTCTGCAGCAGGTAAACAGACTGTAACGTCTGCAGGTAAACAGACTGTAACGTCTACAGGTAAACAGACTGTAACGTCTGCAGAAGGTAAACAGACTGTAACTGGTCAGCGGATAAACAGACTGTAACATCTGCAGCGGGTAAACAGACAGTAACGTCTGCAGGTAAACAGACTGTAACGTCTGTATCAGGTAAATAGACTGCAACGTCTGCAGGTAAACAGACCGTAACGTCTGCAGCAGGAAAACAGGCTGTAACGTCTGCAGCAGGTAAACAGACTGTAACGTCTGCAGCAGGTAAACAGACTGTAACGTCTGCAGGTAAACAGACTGTAAAGTCTGCAGCGGGTAAACAGGCTGTAACGTCTGCAGCAGGTAAACAGATTGTAACGTCTGCAACAGGTAAACAGACTGTAGTGTCTGCAGCGGGTGAACAGACAGTAACGTCTGCAGCGGGTAAACAGACTGTAACGTCAGCAGCAGGTAAACAGACTGTAGCGTCTGCAGGTAAACAGACTGTAACGTCTGCAGCGGTTAAACAGACTGTAACGTCTGCAGCAGGTAAACAGACTGTAACGTCTGCAGCAGGTAAACAGACTGTAACGTCTGCAGCAGATAAACAGACTGTAACGTCTGCAGTTAAACAGACTGTAATGTCTGCAGGTAAACAGACTGTAATGTCTGCAACAGGTAAACAGACTGTAACTTCTGCAGCGGATAAACAGACTGTAATGTCTGCAGGTAAACAGACTTTAACGTCTGCAGCAGGTAATCAGACTGTAACGTCTGCAGCAGGTAAACAGACTAACGTCTGCAGCAGATAAACAGACTGTAACGTCTGCAGTTAAACAGACTGTAATGTCTGCAGGTAAACAGACTGTAATGTCTGCAACAGGTAAACAGACTGTAAATTCTGCAGCGGATAAACAGACTGTAATGTCTGCAGGTAAACAGACTTTAACGTCTGCAGCAGGTAAACAGACTGTAACGTCTGCAGCAGGTAAACAGACTGTAACTGTTCAGCAGGTAAACAGATTGTAACGTCTGCAGCGGGTAAACAGACTGTAACGTCTGCAGCAGGTAAACAGGCTGTAAAGTCTGCAGCAGGTAAACAGACTGTAACGTCTGCAGTTAAACAGACTGTAACGTCTGTAGGTAAACAGACTGTAAAGTCTGCAGGTAAACAGACTGTAACGTCTGCAGCAGGTAAACAGACTGTAACGTCTGCAGCAGGTAAACAGACTGTATCGTCTGCAGCGGGTAAACAGACTGTAACTGTTCAGCAGGTATACAGACTGTAACGTCTGCAGTGGGTAAACAGACTGTAACGTCTGCAGGTAAACAGACTGTAACGTCTGCAGGTAAACAGACTGTAACGTCTGCAGCAGGTAAACAGACTGTAACGTCTACAGTTAAACAGACTGTAACGTCTGCAGGTAAACAGACTGTAAAGTCTGCAGGTCAACAGACTGTAACGTCTGCAGCGGGTAAACAGACTGTAACGTCTGCAGCGGGTAAACAGACTGTAACGTCTGCAGCAGGTAAACAGACTGTAACGTCTGCAGCAGGTAAACAGACTGTAACGTCTGCAGGTAAACAGACTGTAACGTCTGCAGCGGGTAGACAGACTGTAACGTCTGCAGCAGGTAAACAGACTGTAACGTCTGCAGCAGGTAAACAGACTGTAACGTCTGCAGCGGGTAATCAGAGTAACGTCTGCAGCGGGTAAACAGACTGTAACGTCTGCAGGTAAACAGATTGTAACGTCTGCAGCGGGTAAACAGACTGTAACGTCTGCAGGTAAACAGGCTGTAACGTCTGCAGCAGGTAAACAGACTGTAACGTCTGCAGTTAAACAGACTGTAACGTCTGCAGGTAAACAGACTGTAACGTCTGCAGCAGGTAAACAGACTGTAACGTCTGCAGTTAAACAGACTGTAACGTCTGCAGGTAAACAGACTGTAACGTCTGCAGCAGTTAAACAGACTGTAACATCTGCAGGTAAACAGACTGTAATGTTTGCAGATAAACAGACTGTAACGTCTGCAGCAGGTAAACAGACTGTAACGCCTGCAGCAGGTAAACAGACTGTAACTGTTCAGCAGGTAAACAGATTGTAACGTCTGCAGCGGGTAAACAGACTGTAACGTCTGCAGCAGGTAAACAGACTGTAACGTCTGCAGCGGGAAAAACATACAGTAACGTCTGCAGCAGGTAAACAGACTGTAACGTCTGCAGTTAAACAGACTGTAACGTCTGCAGCAGGTAAACAGACTGTAACGTCTGCAGCAGGTAAACAGACTGTAACGTCTGCAGCGGGTAATCAGAATAACGTCTGCAGCGGGTAAACAGACTGTAACGTCTGCAGGTAAACAGACTGTAACGTCTGCAGCAGGTAAACAGACTGTAACGTCTGCAGCGGGTAAACAGACTGTAACTGTTCAGCAGGTAAACAGACTGTAACGTCTGCAGCGGGTAAACAGACTGTAACGTCTGCAGGTAAACAGACTGTAACGTCTGCAGCAGGTAAACAGACTGTAACGTCTGCAGGTAAACAGACTGTAACGTCTGCAGCAGGTAAACAGACTGTAACGTCTGCAGCAGGAAAACAGGCTGTAACGTCTGCAGCAGGTAAACAGACTGTAATGTCCGCAGGTAAACAGACTGTAACGTCTGCAGTTAAACAGACTGTAACGTCTGCAGGTAAACAGACTGTAACGTCTACAGGTAAACAGACTGTAACGTCTCCAGCAGGTAAACAGACTGTAATGTCTGCAGGTAAACAGACTGTAACGTCTGCAGCAGGTAAACAGACTGTAACGTCTGCAGCGGGTAAACAGGCTGTAACGTCTTCAGCAGGTAAACAGACTGTAACGTCTGCAGCAGGTAAACAGGCTGTAACGTCTGCAGCAGGTAAACAGACTGTAACGTCTGCAACATGTAAACAGACTGTAACGTCTGCAACATGTAAACAGACTGTAACGTCTGCAGCGGGTAACAGACTGTAATGTCTGCAGCAGGTAAACAGACTGTAACGTCTGCAGCAGGTAAACAGACTGTAACGTCTGCAGCGGGTAAACAGGCTGTAACGTCTTCAGCAGGTAAACAGACTGTAACGTCTGCAGCAGGTAAACAGACTGTAACGTCTGCAGCAGGTAAACAGACTGTAACGTCTGCAGTTAAACAGACTGTAACGTCTGCAGGTAAACAGACTGTAAAGTCTGCAGGTAAACAGACTGTAACGTCTGCAGCAGGTAAACAGACTGTAACGTCTGCAGCAGGTAAACAGACTGTAAAGTCTGCAGGTAAACAGACTGTAACGTCTGCAGCAGGTAAACAGACTGTAACGTCTGCAGGTAAACAGACTGTAACGTCTGCAGCAGGTAAACAGACTGTAACGTCTGCAGCAGGTAAACAGACTGTAAAGTCTGCAACAGATAAACAGACTGTAATGTCTGCAGCAGGTAAACAGACTGTAACTGTTCAGCAGGTAAACAGATTGTAACGTCTGCAGCGGGTAAAAAGACTGTAACGTCTGCAGCAGGTAAACAGACTGTAACGTCTGCAGTTAAACAGACTGTAACGTCTGCAGGTAAAAAGACTGTAACGTCTGCAGCAGTTAAACAGACTGTAACATCTGCAGGTAAACAGACTGTTATGTTTGCAGGTAAACAGACTGTAAAGTCTGCAGGTAAACAGACTGTAACGTCTGCAGCAGGTAAACAGACTGTAACGTCTGCAGCAGGTAAACAGACTGTAAAGTCTGCAGGTAAACAGACTGTAACGTCTGCAGCAGGTAAACAGACTGTAACTTCTGCAGGTAAACAGACTGTAACGTCTGCAGCAGGTAAACAGACTGTAACGTCTGCAGCAGGTAAACAGACTGTAAAGTCTGCAATAGATAAACAGACTGTAATGTCTGCAGCAGGTAAACAGACTGTAACTGTTCAGCAGGTAAACAGATTGTAACGTCTGCAGCGGGTAAAAAGACTGTAACGTCTGCAGCAGGTAAACAGACTGTAACGTCTGCAGTTAAACAGACTGTAACGTCTGCAGGTAAAAAGACTGTAACGTCTGCAGCAGTTAAACAGACTGTAACGTCTGCAGGTAAAAAGACTGTAACGTCTGCAGCAGTTAAACAGACTGTAACATCTGCAGGTAAACAGACTGTAATGTTTGCAGGTAAACAGACTGTAAAGTCTGCAGGTAAACAGACTGTAACGTCTGCAGCAGGTAAAAAGACTGTAACGTCTGCAGCAGGTAAACAGACTGTAACGTCTGCAGGTAAACAGACTGTAACGTCTGCAGCAGGTAAACAGACTGTAACGTCTGCAACATGTAAACAGACTGTAACGTCTGCAGCGGGTAACAGACTGGAATGTCTGCAGGTAAACAGACTGTAACGTCTGCAGCAGGTAAACAGACTGTAACGTCTGCAGCAGGTAAACAGACTGTAACTGTTCAGCAGGTAAACAGATTGTAACGTCTGCAGCGGGTAAACAAACTGTAACGTCTGCAGCAGGTAAACAGGCTGTAACGTCTGCAGCAGGTAAACAGACTGTAACGTCTGCAGTTAAACAGACTGTAACGTCTGCAGGTAAACAGACTGTAAAGTCTGCAGGTAAACAGACTGTAACGTCTGCAGCAGGTAAACAGACTGTAACGTCTGCAGCAGGTAAACAGACTGTAACGTCTGCAGGTAAACAGACTGTAACGTCTGCAGCAGGTAAACAGACTGTAACGTCTGCAGCAGGTAAACAGACTGTAACGTCTGCAGGTAAACAGACTGTAACGTCTGCAGCAGGTAAACAGACTGTAACGTCTGCAACAGGTAAACAGACTGTAACGTCTGCAGCGGGTAAACAGACTGTAACTGTTCAGCAGGTAAACAGACTGTAACGTCTGCAGCGGGTAAACAGACTGTAATGTCTGCAGGTAAACAGACTGTAACGACTGCAGCAGGTAAACAGACTGTAACATCTGCAGTTAAACAGACTGTAACGTCTGCAGGTAAACAGACTGTAACGTCTGCAGCAGGTAAACAGACTGTAACTGTTCAGCAGGTAAACAGATTGTAACGTCTGCAGCGGGTAAACAGATTGTAACGTCTGCAGCAGGTAAACAGACTGTAACGTCTGCAGCGGGTAAACATACAGTAACGTCTGCAGCAGGTAAACAGACTGTAACGTCTGCAGGTAAACAGACTGTAACGTCTGCAGCGGGTAAACCGACTGTAAAGTTTGCAGGTAAACAGACTGTAAAGTCTGCAGGTAAACAGACTGTAACGTCTGCAGCAGGTAAAAAGACTGTAACGTCTGCAGCAGGTAAACAGACTGTAACGTCTGCAGGTAAACAGACTGTAACGTCTGCAGCAGGTAAACAGACTGTAACGTCTGCAGCAGGTAAACAGACTGTAACTGTTCAGCAGGTAAACAGATTGTAACGTCTGCAGCGGGTAAACAAACTGTAACGTCTGCAGCAGGTAAACAGGCTGTAACGTCTGCAGCAGGTAAACAGGCTGTAACGTCTGCAGCAGGTAAACAGACTGTAACGTCTGCAGTTAAACAGACTGTAACGTCTGCAGGTAAACAGACTGTAAAGTCTGCAGGTAAACAGACTGTAACGTCTGCAGCAGGTAAACAGACTGTAACGTCTGCAGCAGGTAAACAGACTGTAACGTCTGCAGGTAAACAGACTGTAACGTCTGCAGCAGGTAAACAGACTGTAACGTCTGCAGCAGGTAAACAGACTGTAACGTCTGCAGGTAAACAGACTGTAACGTCTGCAGCAGGTAAACAGACTGTAACGTCTGCAACAGGTAAACAGACTGTAACGTCTGCAGCGGGTAAACAGACTGTAACTGTTCAGCAGGTAAACAGACTGTAACGTCTGCAGCGGGTAAACAGACTGTAATGTCTGCAGGTAAACAGACTGTAACGACTGCAGCAGGTAAACAGACTGTAACATCTGCAGTTAAACAGACTGTAACGTCTGCAGGTAAACAGACTGTAACGTCTGCAGCAGGTAAACAGACTGTAACTGTTCAGCAGGTAAACAGATTGTAACGTCTGCAGCGGGTAAACAGACTGTAACGTCTGCAGCAGGTAAACAGACTGTAACGTCTGCAGCGGGTAAACATACAGTAACGTCTGCAGGTAAACAGACTGTAACGTCTGCAGCGGGTAAACCGACTGTAAAGTTTGCAGGTAAACAGACTGTAAAGTCTGCAGGTAAACAGACTGTAACGTCTGCAGGTAAACAGACTGTAACGTCTGCAGCGGGTAAACCGACTGTAAAGTTTGCAGGTAAACAGACTGTAAAGTCTGCAGGTAAACAGACTGTAACGTCTGCAGGTAAACAGACTGTAACGTCTGCAGCGGGTAAACCGACTGTAAAGTCTGCAGGTAAACAGACTGTAACGTCTGCAGCAGGTAAAAAGACTGTAACGTCTGCAGCAGGTAAACAGACTGTAACGTCTGCAGGTAAACAGACTGTAACGTCTGCAGCAGGTAAACAGACTGTAACGTCTGCAGCAGGTAAACAGACTGTAACTGTTCAGCAGGTAAACAGATTGTAACGTCTGCAGCGGGTAAACAAACTGTAACGTCTGCAGCAGGTAAACAGGCTGTAACGTCTGCAGCAGGTAAACAGACTGTAACGTCTGCAGTTAAACAGACTGTAACGTCTGCAGGTAAACAGACTGTAAAGTCTGCAGGTAAACAGACTGTAACGTCTGCAGCAGGTAAACAGACTGTAACGTCTGCAGCAGGTAAACAGACTGTAACGTCTGCAGGTAAACAGACTGTAACGTCTGCAGCAGGTAAACAGACTGTAACGTCTGCAGCAGGTAAACAGACTGTAACGTCTGCAGGTAAACAGACTGTAACGTCTGCAGCAGGTAAACAGACTGTAACGTCTGCAACAGGTAAACAGACTGTAACGTCTGCAGCGGGTAAACAGACTGTAACTGTTCAGCAGGTAAACAGACTGTAACGTCTGCAGCGGGTAAACAGACTGTAATGTCTGCAGGTAAACAGACTGTAACGACTGCAGCAGGTAAACAGACTGTAACATCTGCAGTTAAACAGACTGTAACGTCTGCAGGTAAACAGACTGTAACGTCTGCAGCAGGTAAACAGACTGTAACTGTTCAGCAGGTAAACAGATTGTAACGTCTGCAGCGGGTAAACAGACTGTAACGTCTGCAGGTAAACAGACTGTAACGTCTGCAGCAGGTAAACAGACTGTAACGTCTGCAACAGGTAAACAGACTGTAACGTCTGCAGCGGGTAAACAGACTGTAACTGTTCAGCAGGTAAACAGACTGTAACGTCTGCAGCGGGTAAACAGACTGTAATGTCTGCAGGTAAACAGACTGTAACGACTGCAGCAGGTAAACAGACTGTAACATCTGCAGTTAAACAGACTGTAACGTCTGCAGGTAAACAGACTGTAACGTCTGCAGCAGGTAAACAGACTGTAACTGTTCAGCAGGTAAACAGATTGTAACGTCTGCAGCGGGTAAACAGACTGTAACGTCTGCAGCAGGTAAACAGACTGTAACGTCTGCAGCGGGTAAACATACAGTAACGTCTGCAGCAGGTAAACAGACTGTAACGTCTGCAGGTAAACAGACTGTAACGTCTGCAGCGGGTAAACCGACTGTAACGTCTGCAGCAGGTAAACAGACTGTAACGTCTGCAGCAAGTAAACAGACTGTAACGTCTGCAGGTAAACAGACTGTAACGTCTGCAGCAGGTAAACAGACTGTAACGTCTGCAGCAGGTAAACAGACTGTAACGTCTGCAGGTAAACAGACTGTAACGTCTGCAGCAGGTAAACAGACTGTAACGTCTGCAGCAGGTAAACAGACTGTAACTGTTCAGCAGGTAAACAGATTGTAACGTCTGCAGCGGGTAAACAGACTGTAACGTCTGCAATCAATCAATCAATCAACTTTTATTTGTATAGCGTCAACTCATAACAAGTGTTATCTCGAGACACTTTACAAGAAGCAGGTAAAATACCTTACTCATTGTCTGTTAACATTACAAAAGAGCAGGTAAAAAGACCTTACTCATTGTTATGTTACAAAAAGCAGGTAAAGGACCTTACTTATTGCTATGTTACAAAGATCCGGCCTATCCATCATGAGCACTTTAGCAAAGCAGCAAAAGTTACAGTGGTAAGAAAAAACTGCCTTATTAAAAGGCAGAAATCTTTGGCCGGATCCCCGGCTCATGACGAAACAGTCTTCACAGGCCTAGACTGCGCCGGGCTTGGAAAGGGATAGGGGGAGAGATGGGATAAGATGCAGGAAGAGGGATAGAGAGCAAGGGGGTGGGGGGAGGTAGACCGTCCATCAGCAATCCGGTGGGGAGGGGAGGGGGCCTGGGGGGTTGTTCTGGCAGGCCGCCAACCCACGATCCGGTGGGGAGGGGGTAGTGGTGGGGTGGGGGTTGTTCTGGCAAGCCGTCAACCGACGATCTTGAGGAGCCTACGGGAGCTCAAGAGCTCCCAGGAAAGTAGGTGGTTAGTGACTGAGATTTATAGATAGATACATGCAGTAATATGATGTACTGTATATGCAGAGAGAGAGAGAGAGAGAGAGAGAGAGAGAGAGAGGAGCTCAAGGTGCCAGTTCCCCCGGTAGTCTAAGCCTATAGCAGCATAACTAAGAGCACCAGCCCTAACTATAAGATTTATCAAAAAGGAAAGTTTTAAGTCTAATCTTAAAAATACAGACTGTGTCTGCCTCCCGGACCCCGGCTGGAAGGCGGTTCCAGAGGAGAGGAGCCCGATAACTGAAGGCTTTACCCCCCATAGTACACTTGGAGACTGTAGGTACCACCAGCAGGCCTGCACTCCGGGACCGCAACGCTCTCAAGGGACAGTACGGCACTAGTAGCTCCTTAAGATAAGATGGTGCCTGGCCATTTAGAGCTTTGTAGGTGAGAAGAAGGATCTTGAATTCTATTCTAGACTGTATAGGGAGCCAGTGCAGAGAAGCCAGGACAGGAGTAATGTGGTCCCATTTCCTGGTTCTGGTCAGTACACGAGCTGCAGCATTCTGGACCCGTTGAAGAGTCTTTAGAGATTTGCCAGAGCACCCTGACAAAAGAGAGTTACAATAATCCAGTCTGGAGGTAACAAATGCATGAACTAGTTTTTCTGCATCACTTTGCGACAAGATATTCCTGATCTTGGATATATTACGAAGGTGAAAGTAGGCTGTTCTTGAAACTTGACTGATGTGAGAGCTAAAAGACATATCTTGATCAAAAATAACTCCTAGATTCCTAACAGTGGTGCTAGATGCCAGGCTGATGTCATTAAGGACAGTCACATCACTAGAAAAAGTCTCTCTGAGGTTCTTAGGGCCTAGCACAATAACTTCAGTCTTGTCTGAGTTAAGTAGCAAAAAATTTCTGGTCATCCAGGTCCTAACGTCCTTAAGGCATGTTTCTAGCTGACATAACTGACTGGTACCATCGGGCTTCATTGATACATAAAGCTGAGTATCATCTGCATAACAATGAAACTGTATGGAGTGTTTCCTCATAATATTTCCCAGAGGAAGCATATATAATGTAAAAAGAATTGGTCCAAGCACTGAACCTTGTGGGACTCCATGGCAAACTTTAGTGTGCATAGAGGACTCATCATTAACATGTACAAACTGAGATCGGTCTGATAAGTAGGATTCAAACCAACTTAAAGCAGTCCCTGTAATTCCAAGCAAATGCTCCAGTCTGTACAATAGGATCCGATGGTCAATGGTGTCAAAAGCAGCACTAAGATCTAACAAGACGAGCACAGACAGAAGTCCCCTGTCTGAGGCTAGAAGTAGATCGTTTGTAACTCTAACTAGTGCAGTCTCAGTGCTATGGTGGACTCTAAATCCTGACTGGAACTCTTCAAATAAACTGTTGTCATGGAGAAAGTCACACAGCTGTTTAGCTACCACCTTCTCCAGGATCTTCGAGATAAAAGGAAGGTTGGATATAGGTCTGTAGTTAGCCAGAGTTCCTGAGTCCAGAGTAGGCTTTTTAAGTAGAGGTTTGATTACCGCTACTTTAAATGTCTGTGGTACATAGCCTGCCAGTAAAGACATATTGATCATATCTAATATGGAGTTGCTAACTAAGGGAAAGACTTCCTTAAACAGCTTGGTTGGGATTGGGTCCAAAATACAGGTTGACGGTTTCGATGCAGAAATAATGGAATATAACTCTGAAAGGTTGATTGGAGAAAAACAGTCGAGACTAATATCTGGTCCTGGAACTGTCTCTGCCATAACAGACGTATCTGCACCAGGTAAGGGCAGGAGGTTACCAATTTTGTCTCTGATGTCTAGAACTTTGTTGTTGAAAAAGCTAAGGAAATCATTACTGCTGAGGGCTAGAGGAATACAAGGCTCAATGGAGCCATGACTCTCTGTCAGCCTGGCTACAGTGCTGAAAAGGTATCTAGGATTGCCTTTGTTTTCCTCGATTAGAGAGGAGTAGTAGGCAGCTCGGGCGTGACGTAGAGCCTTCATATATCTTCTATGACTATCCTGCCAGAAAAAACGAGATTCTACCGTTTTGGTCGAACGCCATATTCTTTCAAAATTCCGTGATGATTGTTTCAGAGTACGGGTTTCTGAGTTGAACCATGGAGCCACTCTCCGCCGCTTGACAACCTTCTGTTTCAGGGGAGCAATCGAATCCAGAGTAACTCTCAGCGAATCCACTGCACTATCAACAAACTGATCTAGCTGAGAGGGACTAAAGCTATCGTAAGAGTTTCCAACTGGGTTGAAACACGGTACTGAATCAAAAACAGCTGAAATAGCTTCCTTAAATCTAGCCACAGCACTATCCGACAAACTTCTAGAAAGCACACCTCTTCCAGGCAGAGGTAATTCTAGTAGGACAAAATCAAATGTAATAAAAAAATGGTCTGATAGCAGAGGATTTTCTAGGAAAACTGTAAGGTTATGGATTTCAATTCCATAAGCTAAAACAAGATCCAGGGTGTGGTTAAAATGATGAGTAGGTTCGTTTACACCCTGGGTGAAACCAATAGAGTCTAATAGTGACATGAAAGCTGTGCTCAGGCTATCATTTTCAACATCCACATGGATATTGAAGTCACCTACAACAATTATTCTATCACTGCTAAGGACTAAATCTGATAAAAATTCTGCAAACTCAGATAAAAACTCAGAATATGGGCCAGGAGGGCGGTAAACTACAGCAACTAGAACTGGCTGAAAGGTTCTTGAGACTGGATGTGGAAGACTAAGAACAAGGCTTTCAAAAGAAGAAAAATTCAGCTTTGGTCGAGGGTTAACTAAAAGACTGGAATTAAAAATAGCTGCTACTCCACCACCTCGTCCGGTGTCTCGAGGTATATGAGTATTAAAATGACTGGGAGGAGTGGATTCATTCAAACTAACATATTCATCTCGACACAGCCAGGTTTCAGTCAAAAAAAGTAAATCAATGTGCTGATCTGATATCAGATCATTCACTAAAAGAGACTTGGATGCTAAGGACCTAATGTTCAAAAGTCCGCAGTGAATCCTCCGATCTTGTAGCAAAATCGTATTCGTAGTTTTGATTCTAATCAGATTCTGATGATTCACGCCGTTTGGATGACTTATAAAAACGCGTTTGGGCCGGGGGACAGACACAGTACCTATAGTATAACTACAGTTCGATTCAGAATTACAGCTATAGTGACTGGGAGACAGATCTAAGGGAGGCGCAGAGAAGTGTGTAAGACTGCAGCTCTGCTTCCTGGTCTGAACTCTGAGTTGTTGTCAAGGTTTTGGACTAATAACCTCTGCTATGTTTCTAGATAATAGAGCTGCACCGTCCAAAGTGGGATGGATGCCGTCTCTAGCTAGCAGACCAGGTTTTCCCCAAAAAGACTGCCAGTTATCTATGAAGCCCACATCGTGTGCTGGACACCACCTCGACAGCCAGCGGTTGAGTGATGACATGCGGCTATACATGTCATCACTGGTCTGATTTGGGAGGGGTCCAGAGAACACTACGGAGTCCGACATCGTCTTAGCAAAAGTACACACCGACTCCACATTAACCTTAGTGACTTCCGACTGGCGTAGTCGGGAGTCATTTGTGCCGACATGAATTACGATTGTATCAAATCTACCTTTAGTCTTTGTCAGCAACTTTAAATGAGATGCGATGTCGCCCGCTCTGGCCCCGGGTATACACCTAACTATGCCCGCTGACTTCGCTATCTTCACGTTTCGGACTATGGAGTCTCCAATAATCAGAGTTTTATTCTCAGCGGGTGTGTCGCTGAGTGGGGAAAATTTGTTTGAAACGTGAAGTGGTTGGTGGGGAACCGTGTGCTTCGATGTTCGACTATGCTTCCCTCGGACAGTAACCCAGCCACTGCCTCCCGGCTGCTCGGGAGTTACCGGGGGGGAAGCCAAGCTATGTCGGCCCGCACCGGCTACAGGTGGCTGGCTAACTACTGCTGCATACGATGACTCCGACTCAATGGTGCGGAGCCGTCTCTCTAACTCAGACACCCTCGCCTCCAAAGCTAAAAATAAACTACATTTCTTACAAGTATCATTATCACTAAAGGAGGACGAGGAATAACTTAACATCTGACACGTAGAGCAAGAGAGAGCAGGAGAGGGAGAGACAGAAAAAGAAGCCATTGTAAAGCTAACTGCTAGGCTAAGCTAAGAGTAGGTACACAGTAACACAGTGCAGAGGAGAACAGAACAAGCAATTATGCAATACGCTCACCGTAGTACGCTGCTCTGCTCAGGTGCTGCTCTGCTCAGGTGCTGCTCGCTGCTCTGCTCAGGTGCTGCTCGCTGCTCTGCTCAGGTGCTGCTCGCTGCGCTGCTCAGATGCTGCTCGCTGCTCTGCTCAGCTGCAGCAGGTAAACAGACTGTAACGTCTGCAGTTAAACAGACTGTAACGTCTGCAGGTAAAAAGACTGTAACGTCTGCAGCAGTTAAACAGACTGTAACATCTGCAGGTAAACAGATTGTAATGTTTGCAGGTAAACAGACTGTAAAGTCTGCAGGTAAACAGACTGTAACGTCTGCAGCAGGTAAAAAGACTGTAACGTCTGCAGCAGGTAAACAGACTGTAACGTCTGCAGGTAAACAGACTGTAACGTCTGCAGAAGGTAAACAGACTGTAACGTCTGCAGCAGGTAAACAGACTGTAACGTCTGCAGGTAAACAGACTGTAACGTCTGCAGCAGGTAAACAGACTGTAACGTCTGCAGCAGGTAAACAGACTGTACAGTCTGCAACAGGTAAACAGACTGTAACGTCTGCAGCGGGTAACAGACTGTAATGTCTGCAGGTAAACAGACTGTAACGTCTGCAGCAGGTAAACAGACTGTAACGTCTGCAGCAGGTAAACAGACTGTAACTGTTCAGCAGGTAAACAGATTGTAACGTCTGCAGCGGGTAAACAGACTGTAATGTCTGCAGGTAAACAGACTGTAACGTCTGCAGCAGGTAAACAGACTGTAACGTCTGCAGCAGGTAAACAGACTGTAACTGTTCAGCAGGTAAACAGATTGTAACGTCTGCAGCGGGTAAACAGACTGTAACGTCTGCAGCAGGTAAACAGACTGTAACGTCTGCAGTTAAACAGACTGTAACGTCTGCAGGTAAAAAGACTGTAACGTCTGCAGCAGTTAAACAGACTGTAACATCTGCAGGTAAACAGACTGTAATGTTTGCAGGTAAACAGACTGTAACGTCTGCAGCAGGTAAACAGACTGAAACTGTTCAGCAAGTAAACAGATTGTAACGTCTGCAGCGGGTAAACAGACTGTAACGTCTGCAGCAGGTAAACAGACTGTAACGTCTGCAGCGGGTAAACATACAGTAACGTCTGCAGCAGGTAAACAGACTGTAACGTCTGCAGGTAAACAGACTGTAACGTCTGCAGCGGGTAAACCGACTGTAACGTCTGCAGCAGGAAAACAGACTGTAACGTCTGCAGCAGGTAAACAGACTGTAATGTCTGCAGGTAAACAGACTGTAACGTCTGCAGCAGGTAAACAGACTGTAACGTCTGCAGCAGGTAAACAGACTGTAACGTCTGCCGCGGGTAAACAGACTGTAACTGTTCAGCAGGTAAACAGACTGTAACGTCTGCAGCGGGTAAACAGACTGTAACGTCTGCAGGTAAACAGACTGTAACGTCTGCAGCAGGTAAACAGACTGTAACGTCTGCAGCAGGTAAACAGGCTGTAACGTCTGCAGCAGGTAAACAGACTGTAACGTCTGCAGTTAAACAGACTGTAACGTCTGCAGGTAAACAGACTAACGTCTGCAGCAGGTAAACAGACTGTAACGTCTGCAGGTAAACAGACTGTAACGTCTGCAGCAGTTAAACAGACTGTAACGTCTGTAGGTAAACAGACTGTAATGTCTGCAGGTAAACAGACTGTAACGTCTGCAGCAGGTAAACAGACTGTAACGTCTGCAGCAGGTAAACAGACTGTAACTGTTCAGCAGGTAAACAGATTGTAACGTCTGCAGCGGGTAAACAGACTGTAACGTCTGCAGCAGGTAAACAGGCTGTAACGTCTGCAGCAGGTAAACAGACTGTAACGTCTGCAGTTAAACAGACTGTAACGTCTGCAGGTAAACAGACTGTAAAGTCTGCAGGTAAACAGACTGTAACGTCTGCAGCAGGTAAACAGACTGTAACGTCTGCAGCAGGTAAACAGACTGTAACGTCTGCAGGTAAACAGACTGTAAAGTCTGCAACAGGTAAACAGACTGTAACGTCTGCAGCGGGTAACAGACTGTAATGTCTGCAGGTAAACAGACTGTAACGTCTGCAGCAGTTAAACAGACTGTAACTTCTGCAGCAGGTAAACAGACTGTAACTGTTCAGCAGGTAAACAGATTGTAACGTCTGCAGCGGGTAAACAGACTGTAACGTCTGCAGCAGGTAAACAGGCTGTAACGTCTGCAGCAGGTAAACAGACTGTAACGTCTGCAGTTAAACAGACTGTAACGTCTGCAGGTAAACAGACTGTAAAGTCTGCAGGTAAACAGACTGTAACGTCTGCAGCAGGTAAACAGACTGTAACGTCTGCAGCAGGTAAACAGACTGTAACGTCTGCAGGTAAACAGACTGTAACGTCTGCAGCAGGTAAACAGACTGTAACGTCTGCAGCAGGTAAACAAGCTGTAACGCCTGCAGCAGGTAAACAGACTGTAACGTCTGCAGTTACACAGACTGTAACGTCTGCAGGTAAACAGACTGTAACGTCTGCAGCAGGTAAACAGACTGTAACGTCTGCAGTTAAACAGACTGTAACGTCTGCAGCAGGTAAACAGAATGTAACGTCTGCAGCAGGTAAACAGACTGTAACGTCTGCAGTTAAACAGAATGTAATGTCTGCAGGTAAACAGACTGTAATGTCTGCAGCACGTAAACAGACTATAACGTCTGCAGAAGGTAAACAGACTGTAACGTCTGCAGCAGGTAAACAGACTTTAACGTCTGCAGGTAAACAGACTGTAACGTTTGCAGGTAAACAGACTGTAACATCTGCAGCAGGTAAACAGACTGTAACGTCTGCAGCAGGTAAACAGACTGTAACGTCTGCATTGGGTAAACAGACTGTAACGTCTGTAGCAGGTAAACAGACTGTAACGTCTGCAGGTAAACAGACTGTAACATCTGCAGCAGTTAAACAGACTGTAACGTCTGCAGCAGGTAAACAGACTGTAGCGTCTGCAGCCGGTAAACAGACTGTAACGTCTGCAGCGGGTGAACAGACTGTAACGTCTGCAGCGGGTAAACAGACTGTAACGTCTGCAGCAGGTAAACAGACTGTAACTGTTCAGCAGGTAAACAGATTGTAACGTCTGCAGCGGGTAAACAGACTGTAACGTCTGCAGCAGGTAAACAGGCTGTAACGTCTGCAGCGGGTAAACAGACTGTAACGTCTGCAGTTAAACAGACTGTAACGTCTGCAGGTAAACAGACTGTAAAGTCTGCAGCAGGTAAACAGACTGTAACGTCTGCAGCAGGTAAACAGACTGTAACGTCTGCAGCAGGTAAACAGACTGTAACGTCTGCAGGTAAACAGACTGTAACGTCTGCAGCAGTTAAACTGACTGTAACGTCTGCAGTTAAACAGACTGTAACGTCTGCAGGTAAACAGACTGCAACGTCTGCAGCAGGTAAACAGACTGTAACGTCTGCAGGTAAAAAGACTGTAATGTCTGCAGGTAAACAGACTGTAAGGTCTGCAGCAGGTAAACAGACTGTAACGTCTGCAGCAGGTAAACAGGCTGTAACGCCTGCAGCAGGTAAACAGACTGTAACGTCTGCAGTTACACAGACTGTAACGTCTGCAGGTAAACAGACTGTAACGCCTGCAGCAGGTAAACAGACTGTAACGTCTGCAGTTAAACAGACTGTAACGTCTCCAGGTAAACAGACTGTAACGTCTGCAGCAGTTAAACAGACTGTAACGTCTGCAGGTAAAAAGACTGTAATGTCTGCAGGTAAACAGACTGTAACGTCTGCAGCAGGTAAACAGACTGTAACGCCTGCAGCAGGTAAACAGACTGTAACGTCTGCAGTTAAACAGACTGTAACGTCTGTAGGTAAACAGACTGTAACGTCTGCAGCAGGTAAACAGACTGTAACGTCTGCAGTTAAACAGACTGTAATGTCTGCAGGTAAACAGACTGTAATGTCTGCAACAGGTAAATAGACTGTAACCTCTGCAGCGGGTAAACAGACTGTAATGTCTGCAGGTAAACAGACTGTAACGTCTGCAGCAGGTAAACAGACTGTAACGCCTGCAGCAGGTAAACAGACTGTAACGTCTGCAGCAGTTAAACAGACTGTAACGTCTGCAGGTAAAAAGACTGTAATGTCTGCAGGTAAACAGACTGTAACGTCTGCAGCAGGTAAACAGACTGTAACGTCTGCAGCAGGTAAACAGACTGTAACGTCTGCAGGTAAACAGACTGTAACATCTGCAGCAGGTAAACAGACTGTAACGTCTGCAGCAGGTAAACAGGCTGTAACGCCTGCAGCAGGTAAACAGGCTGTAACGCCTGCAGCAGGTAAACAGACTGTAACGTCTGCAGTTACACAGACTGTAACGTCTGCAGGTAAACAGACTGTAACGTCTACAGCAGGTAAACAGACTGTAACGTCTGCAGTTAAACAGACTGTAATGTCTCCAGGTAAACAGACTGTAACGTCTGCAGCAGTTAAACAGACTGTAACGTCTGCAGGTAAAAAGACTGTAATGTCTGCAGGTAAACAGACTGTAACGTCTGCAGCAGGTAAACAGACTGTAACGCCTGCAGCAGGTAAACAGACTGTAACGTCTGCAGTTAAACAGACTGTAACGTCTGTAGGTAAACAGACTGTAACGTCTGCAACAGGTAAACAGACTGTAACGTCTGCAGTTAAACAGACTGTAATGTCTGCAGGTAAACAGACTGTAATGTCTGCAACAGGTAAACAGACTGTAACGTCTGCAACGGGTAAACAGACTGTAATGTCTGCAGGTAAACAGACTGTAACGTCTGCAGCAGGTAAACAGACTGTAACGTCTGCAGCAGGTAAACAGACTGTAACTGTTCAGCAGGTAAACAGATTGTAACGTCTGCAGGTAAAAAGACTGTAATGTCTGCAGGTAAACAGACTGTAACGTCTGCAGCAGGTAAACAGACTGTAACGCCTGCAGCAGGTAAACAGACTGTAACGTCTGCAGTTAAACAGACTGTAACGTCTGCAGGTAAACAGACTGTAACGTCTGCAGCAGGTAAACCGACTGTAACGCCTGCAGTTAAACAGACTGTAATGTCTGCAGGTAAACAGACTGTAATGTCTGCAACAGGTAAACAGACTGTAACGTCTGCAGCGGGTAAACAGACTGTAATGTCTGCAGGTAAACAGACTGTAACGTCTGCAGCAGGTAAACAGACTGTAACGTCTGCAGCAGGTAAACAGACTGTAACTGTTCAGCAGGTAAACAGATTGTAACTTCTGCAGCGGGTAAACAGACTGTAACGTCTGCAGCAGGTAAACAGGCTGTAACGTCTGCAGGTACACAGACTGTAACGTCGAGAGTTAAACAGACTGTAACGTCTGCAGCAGGTAAACAGACTGTAACTGTTCAGCGGGTAAACAGACTGTAACGTCTGCAGCGTGTAAACAGACTGTAACATCTGCAGCAGTTAAACAGACTGTAACGTCTGCAGGTAAAAAGACTGTAATGTCTGCAGCAGGTAAACAGACTGTAACGTCTGCAGCAGGTAAACAGACTGTAACGTCTGCAGCAGGTAAACAGACTGTAACGTCTGCAGTTAAACAGACTGTAACGTCTGCAGGTAAACAGACTGTAACGTCTGCAGCAGTTAAACAGACTGTAACGTCTGCAGCAGGTAAACAGGCTGTAACGTCTGCAGCGGGTAAACAGACTGTAACGTCTGCAGTTAAACAGACTGTAACGTCTGCAGGTAAACAGACTGTAAAGTCTGCAGCAGGTAAACAGACTGTAACGTCTGCAGCAGGTAAACAGACTGTAACGTCTGCAGCAGGTAAACAGACTGTAACGTCTGCAGGTAAACAGACTGTAACGTCTGCAGCAGTTAAACTGACTGTAACGTCTGCAGTTAAACAGACTGTAACGTCTGCAGGTAAACAGACTGCAACGTCTGCAGCAGGTAAACAGACTGTAACGTCTGCAGGTAAAAAGACTGTAATGTCTGCAGGTAAACAGACTGTAAGGTCTGCAGCAGGTAAACAGACTGTAACGTCTGCAGCAGGTAAACAGGCTGTAACGCCTGCAGCAGGTAAACAGACTGTAACGTCTGCAGTTACACAGACTGTAACGTCTGCAGGTAAACAGACTGTAACGCCTGCAGCAGGTAAACAGACTGTAACGTCTGCAGTTAAACAGACTGTAACGTCTCCAGGTAAACAGACTGTAACGTCTGCAGCAGTTAAACAGACTGTAACGTCTGCAGGTAAAAAGACTGTAATGTCTGCAGGTAAACAGACTGTAACGTCTGCAGCAGGTAAACAGACTGTAACGCCTGCAGCAGGTAAACAGACTGTAACGTCTGCAGTTAAACAGACTGTAACGTCTGCAGCAGGTAAACAGACTGTAACGTCTGCAGCAGGTAAACAGACTGTAACGTCTGCAGGTAAACAGACTGTAACGTCTGCAGCAGTTAAACTGACTGTAACGTCTGCAGTTAAACAGACTGTAACGTCTGCAGGTAAACAGACTGCAACGTCTGCAGCAGGTAAACAGACTGTAACGTCTGCAGGTAAAAAGACTGTAATGTCTGCAGGTAAACAGACTGTAAGGTCTGCAGCAGGTAAACAGACTGTAACGTCTGCAGCAGGTAAACAGGCTGTAACGCCTGCAGCAGGTAAACAGACTGTAACGTCTGCAGTTACACAGACTGTAACGTCTGCAGGTAAACAGACTGTAACGCCTGCAGCAGGTAAACAGACTGTAACGTCTGCAGTTAAACAGACTGTAACGTCTCCAGGTAAACAGACTGTAACGTCTGCAGCAGTTAAACAGACTGTAACGTCTGCAGGTAAAAAGACTGTAATGTCTGCAGGTAAACAGACTGTAACGTCTGCAGCAGGTAAACAGACTGTAACGCCTGCAGCAGGTAAACAGACTGTAACGTCTGCAGTTAAACAGACTGTAACGTCTGTAGGTAAACAGACTGTAACGTCTGCAGCAGGTAAACAGACTGTAACGTCTGCAGTTAAACAGACTGTAATGTCTGCAGGTAAACAGACTGTAATGTCTGCAACAGGTAAATAGACTGTAACCTCTGCAGCGGGTAAACAGACTGTAATGTCTGCAGGTAAACAGACTGTAACGTCTGCAGCAGGTAAACAGACTGTAACGCCTGCAGCAGGTAAACAGACTGTAACGTCTGCAGCAGTTAAACAGACTGTAACGTCTGCAGGTAAAAAGACTGTAATGTCTGCAGGTAAACAGACTGTAACGTCTGCAGCAGGTAAACAGACTGTAACGTCTGCAGCAGGTAAACAGACTGTAACGTCTGCAGGTAAACAGACTGTAACATCTGCAGCAGGTAAACAGACTGTAACGTCTGCAGCAGGTAAACAGGCTGTAACGCCTGCAGCAGGTAAACAGGCTGTAACGCCTGCAGCAGGTAAACAGACTGTAACGTCTGCAGTTACACAGACTGTAACGTCTGCAGGTAAACAGACTGTAACGTCTGCAGCAGGTAAACAGACTGTAACGTCTGCAGTTAAACAGACTGTAATGTCTCCAGGTAAACAGACTGTAACGTCTGCAGCAGTTAAACAGACTGTAACGTCTGCAGGTAAAAAGACTGTAATGTCTGCAGGTAAACAGACTGTAACGTCTGCAGCAGGTAAACAGACTGTAACGCCTGCAGCAGGTAAACAGACTGTAACGTCTGCAGTTAAACAGACTGTAACGTCTGTAGGTAAACAGACTGTAACGTCTGCAACAGGTAAACAGACTGTAACGTCTGCAGTTAAACAGACTGTAATGTCTGCAGGTAAACAGACTGTAATGTCTGCAACAGGTAAACAGACTGTAACGTCTGCAACGGGTAAACAGACTGTAATGTCTGCAGGTAAACAGACTGTAACGTCTGCAGCAGGTAAACAGACTGTAACGTCTGCAGCAGGTAAACAGACTGTAACTGTTCAGCAGGTAAACAGATTGTAACGTCTGCAGGTAAAAAGACTGTAATGTCTGCAGGTAAACAGACTGTAACGTCTGCAGCAGGTAAACAGACTGTAACGCCTGCAGCAGGTAAACAGACTGTAACATCTGCAGTTAAACAGACTGTAACGTCTGCAGGTAAACAGACTGTAACGTCTGCAGCAGGTAAACCGACTGTAACGCCTGCAGTTAAACAGACTGTAATGTCTGCAGGTAAACAGACTGTAATGTCTGCAACAGGTAAACAGACTGTAACGTCTGCAGCGGGTAAACAGACTGTAATGTCTGCAGGTAAACAGACTGTAACGTCTGCAGCAGGTAAACAGACTGTAACGTCTGCAGCAGGTAAACAGACTGTAACTGTTCAGCAGGTAAACAGATTGTAACTTCTGCAGCGGGTAAACAGACTGTAACGTCTGCAGCAGGTAAACAGGCTGTAACGTCTGCAGGTACACAGACTGTAACGTCGAGAGTTAAACAGACTGTAACGTCTGCAGCAGGTAAACAGACTGTAACTGTTCAGCGGGTAAACAGACTGTAACGTCTGCAGCGTGTAAACAGACTGTAACATCTGCAGCAGTTAAACAGACTGTAACGTCTGCAGGTAAAAAGACTGTAATGTCTGCAGCAGGTAAACAGACTGTAACGTCTGCAGCAGGTAAACAGACTGTAACGTCTGCAGCAGGTAAACAGACTGTAACGTCTGCAGCGGGTTAACAGTCTGTAACGTCTGCAGGTAAACAGACTGGAGCTACTAGTGCCGTACTGTCCCTCGAGAGCGTTCCGGTCCCGGAGTGCAGGCCTGCTGGTGGTACCTACAGTCTCCAAGTGTACTATGGGGGGTAAAGCCTTCAGTTATCGGGCTCCTCTCCTCTGGAACCGCCTTCCGGGAGGCAGACACAGTCTGTATTTTTAAGATTAGACTTAAAACTTTCCTTTTTGATAAATCTTATAGTTAGGGCTGGTGCTGGTGTAGACCAGCTCTTAGTTATGCTGCTATAGGCTTAGACTACCGGGGGAACTGGCACCCTGAGCTCCTCTCTCTCTCTCTCTCTCTCTCTCTCTCTCTCTCTCTCTGCATATACAGTACATCATATTACTGCATGTATCTATCTATAAATCTCAGTCACTAACCACCTACTTTCCTGGGAGCTCTTGAGCTCTCCTAGGCTCCTCAAGCTCGTCGGTTGACGGCTTTCCAGAACAACCCCCACCCCACCACTACCCCCTCCCCACCGGATCGTGGGTTGGCGGCCTGCCAGAACAACCCCCCACACCTCCTCCCCTCCCCACCGGATTGCTGATGGACGGTCTACCTCCCCCCACCCCCTTGCTCTCTATCCCTCTTCCTGCATCTTATCCCATCTCTCCCCCTATCCCTTTCCAAGTCCGGCGCAGTATAGGCCTGTGAAGACTGTTTCGTCATGAGCCGGGGATCCGGCCGAAGATTTCTGCCTTTTAATAAGGCAGTTTTTTCTTACCACTGTAACTTTTGCTGCTTTGCTAAAGTGCTCATGATGGATAGGCCGGATCTTTGTGACATAGCAATAAGTAAGGTCTTTTACCTGCTTTTTGTAACATAACAATGAGTAAGGTCTTTTTAACTGCTCTTTTGTAATGTTAACAGACAATGAGTAAGATATTTTACATGCTTCTTGTAAAGTGTCTCGAGATAAAACTTGTTATGAGTTGACGCTATACAAATAAAAGTTGATTGATTGATTGATGAAGTATTTGGGTTTCAAAAAAGTTGAACATTTTCATGAAGGATTTGGGCTTCAAAAAAGTTGAAAATTTTCATGAAGTATTTCGCCTTCAATAAAGTTGAAAACTTTCATGAAGAAATTCGGCTTCAAAAAAGGTGAAAATTTTCATGACGTATTTGGGCTTCAAAAAAGTTGAAAATTTTCATGAAGGATTTGGGCTTCAAAAAAGTTGAATATTTTCATGAAGTATTTCGGCTTCAAAAAAGTTGAATATTTTCATGAAGTATTTGGGCTTCAAAAAAGTTGAACATTTTCATGAAGGATTTGGGCTTCAAAAAAGTTGAACATTTTCATGAAGAAATTCGGCTTCAAAAAAGTTGAAAATTTTCATGAAGTATTTCGACTTCAAAAAAGTTGAAAATTTTCATGAAGAAATTGGGCTTCAAAAAAGTTGAATATATTCATGAAGTATTTGGTCTTCAAAAAAGTTGAGAATTTTCATGAAGGATTTGGGCTTCAAATAAGTTGAAAATTTTCATGAAGAAATTCGGCTTCAAAAAAGTTGAATATTTTCTTGAAGTATTTGGGCTTCAAAAAAGTTGAAAATATTCATGAAGTATTTGGGCTTCAAAAAAGTTGAAAATTTTCATGAAGGATTTGGGCATCAAAAAAGTTGAATATATTCATGAAGCATTTGGGCTTCAAAAAAGTTGAAAATTTTCATGAAGGATTTGGGCTTCAAAAAAGTTGAACATTTTCAAGAAGAAATTCGGCTTCAAAAAAGTTGAACATTTTCATGAAGTATTTGGGCTTCAAAAAAGTTGAAAATTTTCATGAAGTATTTGGGCTTCAAAAAAGTTGAATATATTCATGAAGTATTTGGGCTTCAAAAAAGTTGAACATTTTCATGAAGGATTTGGGCATCAAAAAAGTTGAAAATATTCATGAAGTATTTGGGCTTCAAAAAAGTTGAACATTTTCATGAAGGATTTGGGCTTCAAAAAAGTTGAACATTTTCAAGAAGAAATTCGGCTTCAAAAAAGTTGAAAATTTTCATGAAGTATTTGGGCTTGAAAAAAGTTGAAAATTTTCATGAAGAAATTCGGCTTCAAAAAAGTTTTCGCAAGGGGGGGATGTTTCGTCTTTTTTCAACTTTTTCGTAAGGGGGGGTGTTTCGTCTTTTTTCAACTTTTTCGTGAGGGGGGGTGGGTCAATTGAAAATATTCATGAAGAAATTCGGCTTCAAAAAAGTTGAAAATTTTCCTGATGTATTTGGGCTTCAAAAAAGTTTAAAATTTTCATGAAGAAATTCGGCTTCAAAAAAGTTTAAAATTTTCATGAAGAAATTCGGCTTCAAAAAAGTTGAAAATTTTCATCAAGTATTTGGGCTTCAAAAAAGTTGAAAATTTTCATGAAGAAATTCGGCTTCAAAAAAGTTTTTGCAAGGGGGGGGGTGTTTCGTCTTTTTTCAACCTTTTCGTAAGAGAGGGGTGTTTCGTCTTTTTTCAACTTTTTCGTGAGGGGGGGGTGGGTCAATTGAAAATTTTCATGAAGAAATTCGGCTTCAAAAAAGTTGAAAATTTTCATCAAGTATTTGGGCTTCAAAAAAGTTGAAAATATTCATGAAGAAATTCGGCTTCAAAAAAGTTGAAAATTTTCATGAAGAAATTCGGCTTCAAAAAAGTTGAAAATATTCATGACAGGATTTCGTCTTTAAAAAAGTCGAACATTTTCATGAAGTATTTGGGCTTCAAAAAAGTTGAAAATTTTCATGAAGTATTTGGGCTTCAAAAAAGTTGAAAATTTTCATGAAGAAATTCGGCATCAAAAAAGTTGAAAATTTTCTTGAAGTATTTGGGCTTCAAAAAAGTTGAAAATTTTCATGAAGGATTTGGGCTTCAAAAAAGTTGAAAATTTTCATGAAGAAATTCGGCTTCAAAAAAGTTGAATATTTTCTTGAAGTATTTGGGCTTCAAAAAAGTTGAAAATATTCATGACAGGATTTCGTCTTTAAAAAAGTCGAACATTTTCATGAAGTATTTGGGCTTCAAAAAAGTTGAAAATTTTCATGAAGTATTTGGGCTTCAAAAAAGTTGAAAATATTCATGAAGAAATTCGGCTTCAAAAAAGTTTAAAATTTTCATGAAGAAATTCGGCTTCAAAAAAGTTGAAAATATTCATGAAGAAATTCGGCTTCAAAAAAGTTGAAAATTATAATGAAGAAATTCTGCTTCAAAAAAGTTGAAAATATTCATGAAGAAATTCAGCTTCAAAAAAGTTGAAAATTTTCTTGAAGTATTTGGGCTTCAAAAAAGTTGAAAATTTTCTTGAAGTATTTGGGCTTCAAAAAAGTTGAAAATTTTCATGAAGGATTTGGGCTTCAAAAAAGTTGAAAATATTCATGAAGTATTTGGGCTTCAAAAAAGTTGAAAATTTTCATGAATGATTTGGGCTTCAAAAAAGTTGAAAATTTTCATGAAGTATTTCGGCTTCAAAAAAGTTGAAAATTTTCATGAAGAAATTCGGCTTCAAAAAAGTTGAAAATTTTCATGAAGAAATTCGGCTTCAAAAAAGTTGAAAATTTTCTTGAAGTATTTGGGCTTCAAAAAAGTTGAAAATTTTCATGAAGGATTTGGGCTTCAAAAAAGTTGAAAATATTCATGAAGTATTTGGGCTTCAAAAAAGTTGAAAATTTTCATGAATGATTTGGGCTTCAAAAAAGTTGAAAATTTTCATGAAGTATTTCGGCTTCAAAAAAGTTGAAAATTTTCATGAAGAAATTCGGCTTCAAAAAAGTTGAAAATTTTCATGAAGAAATTCGGCTTCAAAAAAGTTGAAAATTTTCTTGAAGTATTTGGGCTTCAAAAAAGATGAAAATTTTCATGAAGGATTTGGGCTTCAAAAAAGTTGAAAATATTCATGAAGTATTTGGGCTTCAAAAAAGTTGAAAATTTTCATGAATGATTTGGGCTTCAAAAAAGTTGAAAATTTTCATGAAGTATTTCGGCTTCAAAAAAGTTGAAAATTTTCATGAAGAAATTCTGCTTCAAAAAAGTTGAAAATTTTCATGAAGTATTGCGGCTTCAAAAAAGTTGAATATTTTCATGAAGTATTTGTGCTTCAAAAAAGCTGAAAATATTCATGAAGAAATTCGGCTTCAAAAAAGTTGAAAATTATAATGAAGAAATTCTGCTTCAAAAAAGTTGAAAATATTCATGAAGAAATTCGGCTTCAAAAAAGGTGAAAATTTTCATGAAGAAATTCGGCTTCAAAAAAGTTGAAAATATTCATGAAGTATTTGGGCTTCAAAAAAGTTGAACATTTTCATGAAGGATTTGGGCATCAAAAAAGTTGAAAATATTCTTGAAGTATTTGGGCTTCAAAAAAGTTGAAAATTTTCATGAAGGATTTGGGCTTCAAAAAAGTTGAAAATTTTCATGAAGAAATTCGGCTTCAAAAAAGTTGAATATTTTCTTGAAGTATTTGGGCTTCAAAAAAGTTGAAAATTTTCATGAAGAAATTCGGCTTCAAAAAAGTTGAAAATTTTCATGAAGTATTGCGGCTTCAAAAAAGTTGAATATTTTCATGAAGTATTTGTGCTTCAAAAAAGCTGAAAATATTCATGAAGAAATTCGGCTTCAAAAAAGTTGAAAATTATAATGAAGAAATTCTGCTTCAAAAAAGTTGAAAATATTCATGAAGAAATTCGGCTTCAAAAAAGTTGAAAATTATAATGAAGAAATTCTGCTTCAAAAAAGTTGAAAATATTCATGAAGAAATTCGGCTTCAAAAAAGTTGAAAATTTTCATGAAGTATTTGGGCTTCAAAAAAGTTGAAATTTTTCATGAAGAAATTCGGCTTCAAAAAAGTTGAAAATTTTCATGAAGAAATTCGGCTTCAAAAAAGTTGAAAATTTTCACGACAGGATTTCGTCTTTAAAAAAGTCGAACATTTTCATGAAGTATTTGGGCTTCAAAAAAGTTGAAAATTTTCATGAAGTATTTGGGCTTCAAAAAAGTTGAAAATATTCAGGAAGAAATTCGGCTTCAAAAAAGTTTAAAATTTTCATGAAGAAATTCGGCTTCAAAAAAGTTGAAAATATTCATGAAGAAATTCGGCTTCTAAAAAGTTGAAAATTATAATGAAGAAATTCTGCTTCAAAAAAGTTGAAAATATTCATGAAGAAATTCGGCTACAAAAAAGTTGAAAATTTTCATGAAGTATTTGGGCTTCAAAAAAGTTGAAAATTTTCATGAAGAAATTCGGCTTCAAAAAAGTTGAAAATTTTCATGAAGAAATTCGGCTTCAAAAAAGTTGAAAATTTTCATGAAGAAATTCGGCTTCAAAAAAGTTGAAAATTTTCATGAAGAAATTCGGCTTCAAAAAAGTTGAAAATTTTCTTGAAGTATTTGGCCTTCAAAAAAGTTGAAAATTTTCATGAAGGATTTGGGCTTCAAAAAAGTTGAAAATATTCATGAAGTATTTGGGCTTCAAAAAAGTTGAAAATTTTCATGAATGATTTCGGCTTCAAAAAAGTTGAAAATTTTCATGAAGAAATTCGGCTTCAAAAAAGTTGAAAATTTTCATGAAGAAATTCGGCTTCAAAAAAGTTGAAAATTTTCATGAAGAAATTCGGCTTCAAAAAAGTTGAAAATTTTCTTGAAGTATTTGGGCTTCAAAAAAGATGAAAATTTTCATGAAGGATTTGGGCTTCAAAAAAGTTGAAAATATTCATGAAGTATTTGGGCTTCAAAAAAGTTGAAAATTTTCATGAATGATTTGGGCTTCAAAAAAGTTGAAAATTTTCATGAAGTATTTCGGCTTCAAAAAAGTTGAAAATTTTCATGAAGAAATTCTGCTTCAAAAAAGTTGAAAATTTTCATGAAGTATTGCGGCTTCAAAAAAGTTGAATATTTTCATGAAGTATTTGTGCTTCAAAAAAGCTGAAAATATTCATGAAGAAATTCGGCTTCAAAAAAGTTGAAAATTATAATGAAGAAATTCTGCTTCAAAAAAGTTGAAAATATTCATGAAGAAATTCGGCTTCAAAAAAGGTGAAAATTTTCTTAAAGTATTTGGGCTTCAAAAAAGTTGAAAATTTTCATGAAGGATTTGGGCTTCAAAAAAGTTGAAAATATTCATGAAGTATTTGGGCTTCAAAAAAGTTGAACATTTTCATGAAGGATTTGGGCATCAAAAAAGTTGAAAATATTCTTGAAGTATTTGGGCTTCAAAAAAGTTGAAAATTTTCATGAAGGATTTGGGCTTCAAAAAAGTTGAAAATTTTCATGAAGAAATTCGGCTTCAAAAAAGTTGAATATTTTCTTGAAGTATTTGGGCTTCAAAAAAGTTGAAAATTTTCATGAAGAAATTCGGCTTCAAAAAAGTTGAAAATTTTCATGAAGTATTGCGGCTTCAAAAAAGTTGAATATTTTCATGAAGTATTTGTGCTTCAAAAAAGCTGAAAATATTCATGAAGAAATTCGGCTTCAAAAAAGTTGAAAATTATAATGAAGAAATTCTGCTTCAAAAAAGTTGAAAATATTCATGAAGAAATTCGGCTTCAAAAAAGTTGAAAATTATAATGAAGAAATTCTGCTTCAAAAAAGTTGAAAATATTCATGAAGAAATTCGGCTTCAAAAAAGTTGAAAATTTTCATGAAGTATTTGGGCTTCAAAAAAGTTGAAATTTTTCATGAAGAAATTCGGCTTCAAAAAAGTTGAAAATTTTCATGAAGAAATTCGGCTTCAAAAAAGTTGAAAATTTTCACGACAGGATTTCGTCTTTAAAAAAGTCGAACATTTTCATGAAGTATTTGGGCTTCAAAAAAGTTGAAAATTTTCATGAAGTATTTGGGCTTCAAAAAAGTTGAAAATATTCCGGAAGAAATTCGGCTTCAAAAAAGTTTAAAATTTTCATGAAGAAATTCGGCTTCAAAAAAGTTGAAAATATTCATGAAGAAATTCGGCTTCTAAAAAGTTGAAAATTATAATGAAGAAATTCTGCTTCAAAAAAGTTGAAAATATTCATGAAGAAATTCGGCTACAAAAAAGTTGAAAATTTTCATGAAGTATTTGGGCTTCAAAAAAGTTGAAAATTTTCATGAAGAAATTCGGCTTCAAAAAAGTTGAAAATTTTCATGAAGAAATTCGGCTTCAAAAAAGTTGAAAATTTTCTTAAAGTATTTGGGCTTCAAAAAAGTTGAAAATTTTCATGAAGGATTTGGGCATCAAAAAAGTTGAAAATATTCATGAAGTATTTGGGCTTCAAAAAAGTTGAACATTTTCATGAAGGATTTGGGCTTCAAAAAAGTTGAAAATTTTCATGAAGAAATTCGGCTTCAAAAAAGTTGAATATTTTCTTGAAGTATTTGGGCTTCAAAAAAGTTGAAAATTTTCATGAAGAAATTCGGCTTCAAAAAAGTTGAAAATTTTCACGAAGTATTGCGGCTTCAAAAAAGTTGAAAATATTTTCATGAAGTATTTGGGCTTCAAAAAAGTTGAAAGTTTTCATGAAGTATTTGGGCTTCAAAAAAGTTGAAAATTATAATGAAGAAATTCTGCTTCAAAAAAGTTGAAAATATTCATGAAGAAATTCGGCTTCAAAAAAGGTGAAAATTTTCATGAAGAAATTCGGCTTCAAAAAAGTTGAAAATTTTCTTAAAGTATTTGGGCTTCAAAAAAGTTGAAAATTTTCATGAAGGATTTGGGCTTCAAAAAAGTTGAAAATATTCATGAAGTATTTGGGCTTCAAAAAAGTTGAACATTTTCATGAAGGATTTGGGCATCAAAAAAGTTGAAAATATTCTTGAAGTATTTGGGCTTCAAAAAAGTTGAAAATTTTCATGAAGGATTTGGGCTTCAAAAAAGTTGAAAATTTTCATGAAGAAATTCGGCTTCAAAAAAGTTGAATATTTTCTTGAAGTATTTGGGCTTCAAAAAAGTTGAAAATTTTCATGAAGAAATTCGGCTTCAAAAAAGTTGCATATTTTCATGAAGTATTTGTGCTTCAAAAAAGCTGAAAATATTCATGAAGAAATTCGGCTTCAAAAAAGTTGAAAATTATAATGAAGAAATTCTGCTTCAAAAAAGTTGAAAATATTCATGAAGAAATTCGGCTTCAAAAAAGTTGAATATTTTCTTGAAGTATTTGGGCTTCAAAAAAGTTGAAAATTTTCATGAAGAAATTCGGCTTCAAAAAAGTTGAAAATTTTCATGAAGTATTGCGGCTTCAAAAAAGTTGAATATTTTCATGAAGTATTTGTGCTTCAAAAAAGCTGAAAATATTCATGAAGAAATTCGGCTTCAAAAAAGTTGAAAATTATAATGAAGAAATTCTGCTTCAAAAAAGTTGAAAATATTCATGAAGAAATTCGGCTTCAAAAAAGTTGAAAATTATAATGAAGAAATTCTGCTTCAAAAAAGTTGAAAATATTCATGAAGAAATTCGGCTTCAAAAAAGTTGAAAATTTTCATGAAGTATTTGGGCTTCAAAAAAGTTGAAATTTTTCATGAAGAAATTCGGCTTCAAAAAAGTTGAAAATTTTCATGAAGAAATTCGGCTTCAAAAAAGTTGAAAATTTTCACGACAGGATTTCGTCTTTAAAAAAGTCGAACATTTTCATGAAGTATTTGGGCTTCAAAAAAGTTGAAAATTTTCATGAAGTATTTGGGCTTCAAAAAAGTTGAAAATATTCCGGAAGAAATTCGGCTTCAAAAAAGTTTAAAATTTTCATGAAGAAATTCGGCTTCAAAAAAGTTGAAAATATTCATGAAGAAATTCGGCTTCTAAAAAGTTGAAAATTATAATGAAGAAATTCTGCTTCAAAAAAGTTGAAAATATTCATGAAGAAATTCGGCTACAAAAAAGTTGAAAATTTTCATGAAGTATTTGGGCTTCAAAAAAGTTGAAAATTTTCATGAAGAAATTCGGCTTCAAAAAAGTTGAAAATTTTCATGAAGAAATTCGGCTTCAAAAAAGTTGAAAATTTTCTTAAAGTATTTGGGCTTCAAAAAAGTTGAAAATTTTCATGAAGGATTTGGGCATCAAAAAAGTTGAAAATATTCATGAAGTATTTGGGCTTCAAAAAAGTTGAACATTTTCATGAAGGATTTGGGCTTCAAAAAAGTTGAAAATTTTCATGAAGAAATTCGGCTTCAAAAAAGTTGAATATTTTCTTGAAGTATTTGGGCTTCAAAAAAGTTGAAAATTTTCATGAAGAAATTCGGCTTCAAAAAAGTTGAAAATTTTCACGAAGTATTGCGGCTTCAAAAAAGTTGAAAATATTTTCATGAAGTATTTGGGCTTCAAAAAAGTTGAAAGTTTTCATGAAGTATTTGGGCTTCAAAAAAGTTGAAAATTATAATGAAGAAATTCTGCTTCAAAAAAGTTGAAAATATTCATGAAGAAATTCGGCTTCAAAAAAGGTGAAAATTTTCATGAAGAAATTCGGCTTCAAAAAAGTTGAAAATTTTCTTAAAGTATTTGGGCTTCAAAAAAGTTGAAAATTTTCATGAAGGATTTGGGCTTCAAAAAAGTTGAAAATATTCATGAAGTATTTGGGCTTCAAAAAAGTTGAACATTTTCATGAAGGATTTGGGCATCAAAAAAGTTGAAAATATTCTTGAAGTATTTGGGCTTCAAAAAAGTTGAAAATTTTCATGAAGGATTTGGGCTTCAAAAAAGTTGAAAATTTTCATGAAGAAATTCGGCTTCAAAAAAGTTGAATATTTTCTTGAAGTATTTGGGCTTCAAAAAAGTTGAAAATTTTCATGAAGAAATTCGGCTTCAAAAAAGTTGCATATTTTCATGAAGTATTTGTGCTTCAAAAAAGCTGAAAATATTCATGAAGAAATTCGGCTTCAAAAAAGTTGAAAATTATAATGAAGAAATTCTGCTTCAAAAAAGTTGAAAATATTCATGAAGAAATTCGGCTTCAAAAAAGTTGAAAATTTTCATGAAGTATTTGGGCTTCAAAAAAGTTGAAAATATTCAGGAAGAAATTCGGCTTCAAAAAAGTTTAAAATTTTCATGAAGAAATTCGGCTTCAAAAAAGTTGAAAATATTCATGAAGAAATTCGGCTTCTAAAAAGTTGAAAATTATAATGAAGAAATTCTGCTTCAAAAAAGTTGAAAATATTCATGAAGAAATTCGGCTACAAAAAAGTTGAAAATTTTCATGAAGTATTTGGGCTTCAAAAAAGTTGAAAATTTTCATGAAGAAATTCGGCTTCAAAAAAGTTGAAAATTTTCATGAAGAAATTCGGCTTCAAAAAAGTTGAAAATTTTCATGAAGAAATTCGGCTTCAAAAAAGTTGAAAATTTTCTTAAAGTATTTGGGCTTCAAAAAAGTTGAAAATTTTCATGAAGGATTTGGGCATCAAAAAAGTTGAAAATATTCATGAAGTATTTGGGCTTCAAAAAAGTTGAACATTTTCATGAAGGATTTGGGCATCAAAAAAGTTGAAAACATTCTTGAAGTATTTGGGCTTCAAAAAAGTTGAAAATTTTCATGAAGAAATTCGGCTTCAAAAAAGTTGAATATTTTCTTGAAGTATTTGGGCTTCAAAAAAGTTGAAAATATTTTCATGAAGTATTTGGGCTTCAAAAAAGTTGAAAGTTTTCATGAAGTATTTGGGCTTCAAAAAAGTTGAAAATTATAATGAAGAAATTCTGCTTCAAAAAAGTTGAAAATATTCATGAAGAAATTCGGCTTCAAAAAAGGTGAAAATTTTCATGAAGAAATTCGGCTTCAAAAAAGTTGAAAATTTTCTTAAAGTATTTGGGCTTCAAAAAAGTTGAAAATTTTCATGAAGGATTTGGGCTTCAAAAAAGTTGAAAATATTCATGAAGTATTTGGGCTTCAAAAAAGTTGAACATTTTCATGAAGGATTTGGGCATCAAAAAAGTTGAAAATATTCTTGAAGTATTTGGGCTTCAAAAAAGTTGAAAATTTTCATGAAGGATTTGGGCTTCAAAAAAGTTGAAAATTTTCATGAAGAAATTCGGCTTCAAAAAAGTTGAATATTTTCTTGAAGTATTTGGGCTTCAAAAAAGTTGAAAATTTTCATGAAGAAATTCGGCTTCAAAAAAGTTGAAAATTTTTCATGAAGTATTGCGGCTTCAAAAAAGTTGAATATTTTCATGAAGTATTTGTGCTTCAAAAAAGCTGAAAATATTCATGAAGAAATTCGGCTTCAAAAAAGTTGAAAATTATAATGAAGAAATTCTGCTTCAAAAAAGTTGAAAATATTCATGAAGAAATTCGGCTTCAAAAAAGTTGAAAATTATAATGAAGAAATTCTGCTTCAAAAAAGTTGAAAATATTCATGAAGAAATTCGGCTTCAAAAAAGTTGAAAATTTTCATGAAGTATTTGGGCTTCAAAAAAGTTGAAATTTTTCATGAAGAAATTCGGCTTCAAAAAAGTTGAAAATTTTCATGAAGAAATTCGGCTTCAAAAAAGTTGAAAATTTTCACGACAGGATTTCGTCTTTAAAAAAGTCGAACATTTTCATGAAGTATTTGGGCTTCAAAAAAGTTGAAAATTTTCAGGAAGTATTTGGGCTTCAAAAAAGTTGAAAATATTCAGGAAGAAATTCGGCTTCAAAAAAGTTTAAAATTTTCATGAAGAAATTCGGCTTCAAAAAAGTTGAAAATATTCATGAAGAAATTCGGCTTCTAAAAAGTTGAAAATTATAATGAAGAAATTCGGCTTCAAAAAAGTTGAAAATTTTCATGAAGTATTTGGGCTTCAAAAAAGTTGAACATTTTCATGAAGAAATTCGGCTTCAAAAAAGTTGAAAATTTTCATGAAGAAATTCGGCTTCAAAAAAGTTGAAAATTTTCTTAAAGTATTTGGGCTTCAAAAAAGTTGAAAATTTTCATGAAGGATTTGGGCATCAAAAAAGTTGAAAATATTCATGAAGTATTTGGGCTTCAAAAAAGTTGAACATTTTCATGAAGGATTTGGGCATCAAAAAAGTTGAAAACATTCTTGAAGTATTTGGGCTTCAAAAAAGTTGAAAATTTTCATGAAGGATTTGGGCTTCAAAAAAGTTGAAAATTTTCATGAAGAAATTCGGCTTCAAAAAAGTTGAATATTTTCTTGAAGTATTTGGGCTTCAAAAAAGTTGAAAATTTTCATGAAGAAATTCGGCTTCAAAAAAGTTGAAAATTTTCACGAAGTATTGCGGCTTCAAAAAAGTTGAAAATATTTTCATGAAGTATTTGGGCTTCAAAAAAGTTGAAAGTTTTCATGAAGTATTTGGGCTTCAAAAAAGTTGAAAATTATAATGAAGAAATTCTGCTTCAAAAAAGTTGAAAATATTCATGAAGAAATTCGGCTTCAAAAAAGTTGAAAATTATAATGAAGAAATTCTGCTTCAAAAAAGTTGAAAATATTCATGAAGAAAATCGGCTTCAAAAAAGTTGAAAATTTTCATGAAGTATTTGGGCTTCAAAAAAGTTGAAAATTTTCATGAAGAAATTCGGCTTCAAAAAAGTTGAAAATTTTCATGATGAAATTCGGCTTCAAAAAAGTTGAAAATTTTCACGACAGGATTTCGTCTTTAAAAAAGTCGAACATTTTCATGAAGTATTTGGGCTTCAAAAAAGTTGAAAATTTTCATGAAGTATTTGGGCTTCAAAAAAGTTGAAAATATTCATGAAGAAATTCGGCTTCAAAAAAGTTTAAAATTTTCATGAAGAAATTCGGCTTCAAAAAAGTTGAAAATATTCATGAAGAAATTTGGCTTCAAAAAAGTTGAAAATTATAATGAAGAAATTCGGCTTCAAAAAAGTTGAAAATTTTCATGAAGTATTTGGGCTTCAAAAAAGTTGAAAATTTTCATGAAGGATTTGGGCTTCAAAAAAGTTGAAAATATTCATGAAGTATTTGGGCTTCAAAAAAGTTGAAAATTTTCATGAATGATTTGGGCTTCAAAAAAGTTGAAAATTTTCATGAAGTATTTCGGCTTCAAAAAAGTTGAAAATTTTCATGAAGAAATTCGGCTTCAAAAAAGTTGAAAATTTTCATGAAGTATTGCGGCTTCAAAAAAGTTGAATATTTTCATGAAGTATTTGTGCTTCAAAAAAGCTGAAAATATTCATGAAGAAATTCGGCTTCAAAAAAGTTGAAAATTATAATGAAGAAATTCTGCTTCAAAAAAGTTGAAAATATTCATGAAGAAATTCGGCTTCAAAAAAGTTGAAAATTATAATGAAGAAATTCTGCTTCAAAAAAGTTGAAAATATTCATGAAGAAATTCGGCTTCAAAAAAGTTGAAAATTTTCATGAAGTATTTGGGCTTCAAAAAAGTTGAAATTTTTCATGAAGAAATTCGGCTTCAAAAAAGTTGAAAATTTTCATGAAGAAATTCGGCTTCAAAAAAGTTGAAAATTTTCACGACAGGATTTCGTCTTTAAAAAAGTCGAACATTTTCATGAAGTATTTGGGCTTCAAAAAAGTTGAAAATTTTCATGAAGTATTTGGGCTTCAAAAAAGTTGAAAATATTCAGGAAGAAATTCGGCTTCAAAAAAGTTTAAAATTTTCATGAAGAAATTCGGCTTCAAAAAAGTTGAAAATATTCATGAAGAAATTCGGCTTCTAAAAAGTTGAAAATTATAATGAAGAAATTCGGCTTCAAAAAAGTTGAAAATTTTCATGAAGTATTTGGGCTTCAAAAAAGTTGAACATTTTCATGAAGAAATTCGGCTTCAAAAAAGTTGAAAATTTTCATGAAGAAATTCGGCTTCAAAAAAGTTGAAAATTTTCTTAAAGTATTTGGGCTTCAAAAAAGTTGAAAATTTTCATGAAGGATTTGGGCATCAAAAAAGTTGAAAATATTCATGAAGTATTTGGGCTTCAAAAAAGTTGAACATTTTCATGAAGGATTTGGGCATCAAAAAAGTTGAAAACATTCTTGAAGTATTTGGGCTTCAAAAAAGTTGAAAATTTTCATGAAGGATTTGGGCTTCAAAAAAGTTGAAAATTTTCATGAAGAAATTCGGCTTCAAAAAAGTTGAATATTTTCTTGAAGTATTTGGGCTTCAAAAAAGTTGAAAATTTTCATGAAGAAATTCGGCTTCAAAAAAGTTGAAAATTATAATGAAGAAATTCTGCTTCAAAAAAGTTGAAAATATTCATGAAGAAATTCGGCTTCAAAAAAGTTGAAAATTATAATGAAGAAATTCTGCTTCAAAAAAGTTGAAAATATTCATGAAGAAAATCGGCTTCAAAAAAGTTGAAAATTTTCATGAAGTATTTGGGCTTCAAAAAAGTTGAAAATTTTCATGAAGAAATTCGGCTTCAAAAAAGTTGAAAATTTTCATGATGAAATTCGGCTTCAAAAAAGTTGAAAATTTTCACGACAGGATTTCGTCTTTAAAAAAGTCGAACATTTTCATGAAGTATTTGGGCTTCAAAAAAGTTGAAAATTTTCATGAAGTATTTGGGCTTCAAAAAAGTTGAAAATATTCATGAAGAAATTCGGCTTCAAAAAAGTTTAAAATTTTCATGAAGAAATTCGGCTTCAAAAAAGTTGAAAATATTCATGAAGAAATTTGGCTTCAAAAAAGTTGAAAATTATAATGAAGAAATTCGGCTTCAAAAAAGTTGAAAATTTTCATGAAGTATTTGGGCTTCAAAAAAGTTGAAAATTTTCATGAAGGATTTGGGCTTCAAAAAAGTTGAAAATATTCATGAAGTATTTGGGCTTCAAAAAAGTTGAAAATTTTCATGAATGATTTGGGCTTCAAAAAAGTTGAAAATTTTCATGAAGTATTTCGGCTTCAAAAAAGTTGAAAATTTTCATGAAGAAATTCGGCTTCAAAAAAGTTGAAAATTTTCATGAAGTATTGCGGCTTCAAAAAAGTTGAATATTTTCATGAAGTATTTGTGCTTCAAAAAAGCTGAAAATATTCATGAAGAAATTCGGCTTCAAAAAAGTTGAAAATTATAATGAAGAAATTCTGCTTCAAAAAAGTTGAAAATATTCATGAAGAAATTCGGCTTCAAAAAAGGTGAAAATTTTCATGAAGAAATTCGGCTTCAAAAAAGTTGAAAATTTTCTTAAAGTATTTGGGCTTCAAAAAAGTTTAAAATTTTCATGAAGGATTTGGGCATCAACAAAGTTGAAAATATTCATGAAGTATTTGGGCTTCAAAAAAGTTGAAAATTTTCATGAAGAAATTCGGATTCAAAAAAGTAGAAAATTTTCATGAAGTATTGCGGCTTCAAAAAAGTTGAAAATATTTTCATGAAGTATTTGGGCTTCAAAAAAGTTGAAAGTTTTCATGAAGTATTTGGGCTTCAAAAAAGTTGAAAATTATAATGAAGAAATTCTGCTTCAAAAAAGTTGAAAATATTCATGAAGAAATTCGGCTTCAAAAAAGTTGAAAATTATAATGAAGAAATTCTGCTTCAAAAAAGTTGAAAATATTCATGAAGAAAATCGGCTTCAAAAAAGTTGAAAATTTTCATGAAGTATTTGGGCTTCAAAAAAGTTGAAAATTTTCATGAAGAAATTCGGCTTCAAAAAAGTTGAAAATTTTCTTGAAGAAATTCGGCTTCAAAAAAGTTGAAAATTTTCACGACAGGATTTCGTCTTTAAAAAAGTCGAACATTTTCATGAAGTATTTGGGCTTCAAAAAAGTTGAAAATTTTCATGAAGTATTTGGGCTTCAAAAAAGTTGAAAATATTCATGAAGAAATTCGGCTTCGAAAAAGTTTAAAATTTTCATGAAGAAATTCAGCTTCAAAAAAGTTGAAAATATTCATGAAGAAATTTGGCTTCAAAAAATTTGAAAATTATAATGAAGAAATTCGGCTTCAAAAAAGTTGAAAATTTTCATGAAGTATTTGGGCTTCAAAAAAGTTGAAAATTTTCATGAAGGATTTGGGCTTCAAAAAAGTTGAAAATATTCATGAAGTATTTGGGCTTCAAAAAAGTTGAAAATTTTCATGAATGATTTGGGCTTCAAAAAAGTTGAAAATTTTCATGAAGTATTTCGGCTTCAAAAAAGTTGAAAATTTTCATGAAGACATTCGGCTTCAAAAAAGTTGAAAATTTTCATGAAGTATTGCGGCTTCAAAAAAGTTGAATATTTTCATGAAGTATTTGTGCTTCAAAAAAGCTGAAAATATTCATGAAGAAATTCGGCTTCAAAAAAGTTGAAAATTATAATGAAGAAATTCTGCTTCAAAAAAGTTGAAAATATTCATGAAGAAATTCGGCTTCAAAAAAGGTGAAAATTTTCATGAAGAAATTCGGCTTCAAAAAAGTTGAAAATTTTCTTAAAGTATTTGGGCTTCAAAAAAGTTTAAAATTTTCATGAAGGATTTGGGCATCAACAAAGTTGAAAATATTCATGAAGTATTTGGGCTTCAAAAAAGTTGAAAATTTTCATGAAGAAATTCGGATTCAAAAAAGTAGAAAATTTTCATGAAGTATTGCGGCTTCAAAAAAGTTGAAAATATTTTCATGAAGTATTTGGGCTTCAAAAAAGTTGAAAGTTTTCATGAAGTATTTGGGCTTCAAAAAAGTTGAAAATTATAATGAAGAAATTCTGCTTCAAAAAAGTTGAAAATATTCATGAAGAAATTCGGCTTCAAAAAAGTTGAAAATTATAATGAAGAAATTCTGCTTCAAAAAAGTTGAAAATATTCATGAAGAAAATCGGCTTCAAAAAAGTTGAAAATTTTCATGAAGTATTTGGGCTTCAAAAAAGTTGAAAATTTTCATGAAGAAATTCGGCTTCAAAAAAGTTGAAAATTTTCTTGAAGAAATTCGGCTTCAAAAAAGTTGAAAATTTTCACGACAGGATTTCGTCTTTAAAAAAGTCGAACATTTTCATGAAGTATTTGGGCTTCAAAAAAGTTGAAAATTTTCATGAAGTATTTGGGCTTCAAAAAAGTTGAAAATATTCATGAAGAAATTCGGCTTCGAAAAAGTTTAAAATTTTCATGAAGAAATTCAGCTTCAAAAAAGTTGAAAATATTCATGAAGAAATTTGGCTTCAAAAAATTTGAAAATTATAATGAAGAAATTCGGCTTCAAAAAAGTTGAAAATTTTCATGAAGTATTTGGGCTTCAAAAAAGTTGAAAATTTTCATGAAGGATTTGGGCTTCAAAAAAGTTGAAAATATTCATGAAGTATTTGGGCTTCAAAAAAGTTGAAAATTTTCATGAATGATTTGGGCTTCAAAAAAGTTGAAAATTTTCATGAAGTATTTCGGCTTCAAAAAAGTTGAAAATTTTCATGAAGACATTCGGCTTCAAAAAAGTTGAAAATTTTCATGAAGTATTGCGGCTTCAAAAAAGTTGAATATTTTCATGAAGTATTTGTGCTTCAAAAAAGCTGAAAATATTCATGAAGAAATTCGGCTTCAAAAAAGTTGAAAATTATAATGAAGAAATTCGGCTTCAAAAAAGTTGAAAATATTCATGAAGAAATTCGGCTTCAAAAAAGGTGAAAATTTTCATGAAGAAATTCGGCTTCAAAAAAGTTGAAAATTTTCTTAAAGTATTTGGGCTTCAAAAAAGTTTAAAATTTTCATGAAGGATTTGGGCATCAAAAAAGTTGAAAATATTCATGAAGTATTTGGGCTTCAAAAAAGTTGAAAATTTTCATGAAGAAATTCGGCTTCAAAAAAGTTGAAAATTTTCATGAAGTATTGCGGCTTCAAAAAAGTTGAAAATATTTTCATGAAGTATTTGGGCTTCAAAAAAGTTGAAAGTTTTCATGAAGTATTTGGGCTTCAAAAAAGTTGAAAATTATAATGAAGAAATTCTGCTTCAAAAAAGTTGAAAATATTCATGAAGAAATTCGGCTTCAAAAAAGTTGAAAATTATAATGAAGAAATTCTGCTTCAAAAAAGTTGAAAATATTCATGAAGAAAATCGGCTTCAAAAAAGTTGAAAATTTTCATGAAGTATTTGGGCTTCAAAAAAGTTGAAAATTTTCATGAAGAAATTCGGCTTCAAAAAAGTTGAAAATTTTCTTGAAGAAATTCGGCTTCAAAAAAGTTGAAAATTTTCACGACAGGATTTCGTCTTTAAAAAAGTCGAACATTTTCATGAAGTATTTGGGCTTCAAAAAAGTTGAAAATTTTCATGAAGTATTTGGGCTTCAAAAAAGTTGAAAATTTTCATGAAGAAATTCGGCTTCAAAAAAGTTGAAAATTTTCATGATGAAATTCGGCTTCAAAAAAGTTGAAAATTTTCACGACAGGATTTCGTCTTTAAAAAAGTCGAACATTTTCATGAAGTATTTGGGCTTCAAAAAAGTTGAAAATTTTCATGAAGTATTTGGGCTTCAAAAAAGTTGAAAATATTCATGAAGAAATTCGGCTTCAAAAAAGTTTAAAATTTTCATGAAGAAATTCGGCTTCAAAAAAGTTGAAAATATTCATGAAGAAATTTGGCTTCAAAAAAGTTGAAAATTATAATGAAGAAATTCGGCTTCAAAAAAGTTGAAAATTTTCATGAAGTATTTGGGCTTCAAAAAAGTTGAAAATTTTCATGAAGGATTTGGGCTTCAAAAAAGTTGAAAATATTCATGAAGTATTTGGGCTTCAAAAAAGTTGAAAATTTTCATGAATGATTTGGGCTTCAAAAAAGTTGAAAATTTTCATGAAGTATTTCGGCTTCAAAAAAGTTGAAAATTTTCATGAAGAAATTCGGCTTCAAAAAAGTTGAAAATTTTCATGAAGTATTGCGGCTTCAAAAAAGTTGAATATTTTCATGAAGTATTTGTGCTTCAAAAAAGCTGAAAATATTCATGAAGAAATTCGGCTTCAAAAAAGTTGAAAATTATAATGAAGAAATTCTGCTTCAAAAAAGTTGAAAATATTCATGAAGAAATTCGGCTTCAAAAAAGGTGAACATTTTCATGAAGAAATTCGGCTTCAAAAAAGTTGAAAATTTTCTTAAAGTATTTGGGCTTCAAAAAAGTTTAAAATTTTCATGAAGGATTTGGGCATCAAAAAAGTTGAAAATATTCATGAAGTATTTGGGCTTCAAAAAATTTGAAAATTTTCATGAAGAAATTCGGCTTCAAAAAAGTTGAAAATTTTCATGAAGTATTGCGGCTTCAAAAAAGTTGAAAATATTTTCATGAAGTATTTGGGCTTCAAAAAAGTTGAAAGTTTTCATGAAGTATTTGGGCTTCAAAAAAGTTGAAAATTATAATGAAGAAATTCTGCTTCAAAAAAGTTGAAAATATTCATGAAGAAATTCGGCTTCAAAAAAGTTGAAAATTATAATGAAGAAATTCTGCTTCAAAAAAGTTGAAAATATTCATGAAGAAAATCGGCTTCAAAAAAGTTGAAAATTTTCATGAAGTATTTGGGCTTCAAAAAAGTTGAAAATTTTCATGAAGAAATTCGGCTTCAAAAAAGTTGAAAATTTTCTTGAAGAAATTCGGCTTCAAAAAAGTTGAAAATTTTCACGACAGGATTTCGTCTTTAAAAAAGTCGAACATTTTCATGAAGTATTTGTGCTTCAAAAAAGCTGAAAATATTCATGAAGAAATTCGGCTTCAAAAAAGTTGAAAATTATAATGAAGAAATTCTGCTTCAAAAAAGTTGAAAATATTCATGAAGAAATTCGGCTTCAAAAAAGGTGAAAGTTTTCATGAAGAAATTCGGCTTCAAAAAAGTTGAAAATTTTCTTAAAGTATTTGGGCTTCAAAAAAGTTTAAAATTTTCATGAAGGATTTGGGCATCAAAAAAGTTGAAAATATTCATGAAGTATTTGGGCTTCAAAAAAGTTGAAAATTTTCATGAAGAAATTCGGCTTCAAAAAAGTTGAAAATTTTAATGAAGTATTGCGGCTTCAAAAAAGTTGAAAATATTTTCATGAAGTATTTGGGCTTCAAAAAAGTTGAAAGTTTTCATGAAGTATTTGGGCTTCAAAAAAGTTGAAAATTATAATGAAGAAATTCTGCTTCAAAAAAGTTGAAAATATTCATGAAGAAATTCGGCTTCAAAAAAGTTGAAAATTATAATGAAGAAATTCTGCTTCAAAAAAGTTGAAAATATTCATGAAGAAAATCGGCTTCAAAAAAGTTGAAAATTTTCATGAAGTATTTGGGCTTCAAAAAAGTTGAAAATTTTCATGAAGAAATTCGGCTTCAAAAAAGTTGAAAATCTTCATGAAGAAATTCGGCTTCAAAAAAGTTGAAAATTTTCACGACAGGATTTCGTCTTTAAAAAAGTCGAACATTTTCATGAAGTATTTGGGCTTCAAAAAAGTTGAAAATTTTCATGAAGTATTTGGGCTTCAAAAAAGTTGAAAATATTCATGAAGAAATTCGGCTTCGAAAAAGTTTAAAATTTTCATGAAGAAATTCGGCTTCAAAAAAGTTGAAAATATTCATGAAGAAATTTGGCTTCAAAAAAGTTGAAAATTATAATGAAGAAATTCGGCTTCAAAAAAGTTGAAAATTTTCATGAAGTATTTGGGCTTCAAAAAAGTTGAAAATTTTCATGAAGGATTTGGGCTTCAAAAAAGTTGAAAATATTCATGAAGTATTTGGGCTTCAAAAAAGTTGAAAATTTTCATGAATGATTTGGGCTTCAAAAAAGTTGAAAATTTTCATGAAGTATTTCGGCTTCAAAAAAGTTGAAAATTTTCATGAAGAAATTCGGCTTCAAAAAAGTTGAAAATTTTCATGAAGTATTGCGGCTTCAAAAAAGTTGAATATTTTCATGAAGTATTTGTGCTTCAAA
>NW_026870200.1:0-2500 GCF_963584025.1 Labrus mixtus
AGAGAGGGGGGTGATAAACAGAGAGGAGGGGGGATAGACAGAGAGGGGGGGTGATAAACAGAGAGGAGGGGGGGTGATAAACAGAGAGGGGGTGATAAACAGGGGGGGGGTAAACAGAGAGGGGGTAAACAGAGAGGGGGGGTGATAAACAGAGGGGAGGGGGGGTGATAAACAGAGGGGGGGGTAAACAGAGAGGGGGTAAACAGAGAGGGGGTAAACAGAGAGGGGGGTGATAAACAGAGGGGAGGGGGGGTGATAAACAGAGGGGGGGGTAAACAGAGAGGGGGTAAACAGAGAGGGGGGGTGATAAACAGAGAGGGGGGATAAACAGAGAGGGGGGTGATAAACAGAGAGGAGGGGGGGTGATAAACAGAGAGGGGGGGGTAAACAGAGAGGGGGGGTGATAAACAGAGAGGAGGGGGGATAAACAGAGGGGGGGGGTAAACAGAGAGGGGGGTGATAAACAGAGGGGGGGGGTGATAAAGAGAGAGGAGGGGGGTGATAAACAGAGGGGGGGGTGATAAACAGAGAGGGGGGTGATAAACAGAGGGGGGGTGATAAAGAGAGAGGAGGGGGGGTGATAAACAGAGGGGGGGGTGATAAACAGAGAGGGGGGTGATAAACAGAGGGGGGGTGATAAACAGAGGGGGGGGTGATAAACAGAGAGGAGGGGGGGTGATAAACAGAGGGGGGGTGATAAAGAGAGAGGAGGGGTGATAAAAAGAGAGGAGGGGTGATAAACAGAGAGGGGGGGTGATAAATAGAGAAGAGGGGGGGCGATAAACAGAGGGGGGGGGGGTGATAAATAGAGAGGGGGTGATAAACAGAGGAGGGGGTGATAAACAGAGAGGGGGGTGATAAACAGAGAGGGGGGGTGATAAACAGAGGGGGGGGTGATAAACAGAGGAGGGGGTGATAAACAGAGGGGGGGTGATAAACAGAGAGGAGGGGTGATAAACAGAGGGGGGGGTGATAAATAGAGAGGGGGGTGATAAACAGAGGGAGGGGGTGATAAACAGAGGAGGGGGTGATAAACAGAGAGGGGGGTGATAAACAGAGGAGGGGGTGATAAACAGAGAGGGGGGTGATAAACAGAGAGGGGGGGTGATAAACAGAGAGGAGGGGGGATAAACAGAGAGGGGGGTGATAAACAGAGGGGGGGGTGATAAAGAGAGAGGAGGGGGGGTGATAAACAGAGGGGGGGGTGATAAACAGAGAGGGGGGTGATAAACAGAGGGGGGGGGTGATAAAGAGAGAGGAGGGGGTGATAAACAGAGAGGAGGGGTGATAAACAGAGGGGGGGTAAACAGAGAGGAGGGGTGATAAACAGAGGGGGGGTGATAAACAGAGAGGAGGGGTGATAAACAGAGGGGGGTAAACAGAGAGGAGGGGGGTGATAAATAGAGAGGGGGGGTGATAAACAGAGGGGGGGTAAACAGAGAGGAGGGGGGTGATAAATAGAGAGGGGGGTGATAAACAGAGAGGAGGAGGGGTGATAAACAGAGAGGGGGGTGATAAACAGAGAGGAGGGGGGATAAACAGAGAGGGGGGGTGATAAACAGAGAGGAGGGGGGATAAACAGAGAGGGGGGGTGATAAACAGAGAGGGGGTGATAAACAGAGAGGGGGTGATAAACAGAGGGAGGGGGTGATAAACAGAGGGGGGTAAACAGAGAGGAGGGGGTGATAAACAGAGGGGGGGTAAACAGAGAGGGGGGTGATAAACAGAGAGGAGGGGGGTGATAAATAGAGAGGGGGGGTGATAAATAGAGAGGGGGGTGATAAACAGAGAGGAGGGGGGATAAACAGAGAGGGGGGTGATAAAAAGAGAGGGGGGTGATAAACAGAGAGGAGGGGGGTGATAAACAGAGAGGAGGGTGATAAACAGAGAGGAGGGGGGTGATAAACAGAAAGGGGGGTGATAAATAGAGGAGGGGGGTGATAAACAGAGAGGAGGGGGTGATAAATAGAGGAGGGGGTGATAAATAGAGAGGGGGGGTAAACAGAGAGGAGGGGGTGATAAACAGAGAGAGGGGGTGATAAACAGAGGGGGGGTGATAAATAGAGGAGGTGGTGATAAATAGAGGGGGGGTGATAAACAGAGAGGGGGGTGATAAATAGAGGAGGGGGTGATAAACAGAGGAGGGGGGGTGATAAACAGAGAGGAGGGGGGTGATAAACAGAGGAGGGGGGGTGATAAATAGAGGAGGGGGTGATAAATAGAGGGGGGGTGATAAACAGAGGAGGGGGGGTGATAAATAGAGGAGGGGGTGATAAACAGAGGAGGGGGGGTGATAAATAGAGGGGGGGTGATAAACAGAGAGGGGGGGTGATAAATAGAGGAGGGGGTGATAAACAGAGAGGGGGGGTGATAAACAGAGAGGAGGGGTGATAAACAGAGGGGGGTGATAAATAGAGGAGGGGGGTGATAAACAGAGAGGGGGGGTGATAAACAGAGAGGAGGGGTGATAAATAGAGGGAGGGGGTGATAAACAGAGAGG
>NW_026870200.1:7500-12500 GCF_963584025.1 Labrus mixtus
AGAAGGAAGGTAAACAGACTGTAACGTCTGCAAGCGGGTAAACAGACTGTAACATCTGCAGGTAAACAGACTGTAACGTCTGCAGCAGGTAAACAGACTGTAACGTCTGCAGCAGGTAAACAGACTGTAACGTCTGCAGCAGGTAAACAGACTGTAACGTCTGCAGCAGGTAAACAGACTGTAACGTCTGCAGCAGGTAAACAGACTGTAACGTCTGCAGCAGGTAAACAGACTGTAACGTCTGCAGGTAAACAGACTGTAACGTCTGCAGCAGGTAAACAGACTGTAACGTCTGCAGGTAAACAGGCTGTAACGTCTGCAGGTAAACAGACTGTAACGTCTGCAGGTAAACAGACTGTAACGTCTGCAGCAGGTAAACAGACTGTAACGTCTGCAGGTAAACAGACTGTAACGTCTGCGGGTAAACAGACTGTAACGTCTGCAGCAGGTAAACAGACTGTAACGTCTGCAGGTAAACAGACTGTAACGTCTGCAGCAGGTAAACAGACTGTAACGTCTGCAGCAGGTAAACAGACTGTAACGTCTGCAGCAGGTAAACAGACTGTAACGTCTGCAGGTAAACAGGCTGTAACGTCTGCAGCAGGTAAACAGACTGTAACGTCTGCGGGTAAACAGACTGTAACGTCTGCAGCAGGTAAACAGACTGTTACGTCTGCGGGTAAACAGACTGTAACATCTGCAGCAGGTAAACAGACTGTAATGTCTGCGGGTAAACAGACTGTAACGTCTGCAGCAGGTAAACAGACTGTAACACCTGCAGCAGGTAAACAGACTGTAACGTCTGCAGCAGGTAAACAGACTGTAACGTCTGCAGCAGGTAAACAGACTGTAACGTCTGCAGCGGGTAAACAGACTGTAACGTCTGCAGGTAAACAGACTGTAACGTCTGCAGCGGGTAAACAGACTGTAACGTCTGCAGCAGGTAAACAGACTGTAACGTCTGCAGGTAAACAGACTGTAACGTCTGCAGCAGGTAAACAGACTGTAACATCTGCAGGTAAACAGACTGTAACGTCTGCAGCGGGTAAACAGACTGTAACGTCTGCAGCGGGTAAACAGACTGTAACGTCTGCAGGTAAACAGACTGTAACGTCTGCAGCGGGTAAACAGACTGTAACGTCTGCAGCAGGTAAACAGACTGTAACGTCTGCAGGTAAACAGACTGTAACGTCTGCAGCAGGTAAACAGACTGTAACGTCTGCAGCAGGTAAACAGACTGTAACGTCTGCAGGTAAACAGACTGTAACGTCTGCAGCAGGTAAACAGACTGTAACGTCTACAGCAGGTAAACAGACTGTAACGTCTGCAGCAGGTAAACAGACTGTAACGTCTGCAGGTAAACAGACTGTAACGTCTGCAGCGGGTAAACAGGCTATAACGTCTGCAGCAGGTAAACAGACTGTAACGTCTGCAGCGGGTAAACAGACTGTAACGTCTGCGGGTAAACAGACTGACGTTTGCAGCGGGTAAACAGACTGTAACGTCTGCGGGTAAACAGGCTGTAACGTCTGCAGCGGGTAAACAGGCTGTAACGTCTGCAGCAGGTAAACAGACTGTAACGTCTGCAGCGGGTAAACAGACTGTAACGTCTGCAGCGGGTAAACAGGCTGTAACGTCTGCAGCAGGTAAACAGACTGTAACGTCTGCAGCGGGTAAACAGGCTGTAACGTCTGCAGCGGGTAAACAGGCTGTAACATCTGCAGCGGGTAAACAGACTGTAACGTCTGCAGCAGGTAAACAGCCTGTAACGTCTGCGGGTAAACAGACTGTAACGTCTGCAGCAGGTAAACAGACTGTAACACCTGCAGCAGGTAAACAGACTGTAACGTCTGCAGCAGGTAAACAGACTGTAACGTCTGCAGCGGGTAAACAGACTGTAACGTCTGCAGTTAAACAGACTGTAACGTCTGCGGGTAAACAGGCTGTAACGTCTACAGCAGGTAAACAGACTGTAACGTCTGCAGCAGGTAAACAGACTGTAACGTCTACAGCAGGTAAACAGACTGTAACGTCTGCAGCAGGTAAACAGACTGTAACGTCTGCAGGTAAACAGACTGTAACGTCTGCAGCGGGTAAACAGGCTATAACGTCTGCAGCAGGTAAACAGACTGTAACGTCTGCAGCGGGTAAACAGACTGTAACGTCTGCGGGTAAACAGACTGACGTTTGCAGCGGGTAAACAGACTGTAACGTCTGCAGGTAAACAGGCTGTAACGTCTGCAGGTAAACAGGCTGTAACGTCTGCAGGTAAACAGGCTGTAACGTCTGCAGGTAAACAGGCTGTAACGTCTGCAGCGGGTAAACAGGCTGTAACGTCTGCAGCAGGTAAACAGACTGTAACGTCTGCAGCGGGTAAACAGGCTGTAACGTCTGCAGCAGGTAAACAGACTGTAACGTCTGCAGCGGGTAAACAGGCTGTAACGTCTGCAGCGGGTAAACAGGCTGTAACATCTGCAGCGGGTAAACAGACTGTAACGTCTACAGGTAAACAGACTGTAACATCTGCAGCACGTAAACAGACTGTAACGTCTGCAGCGGGTAAACAGACTGTAACGTCTGCGGGTAAACAGACTGTAACGTCTGCGGGTAAACAGACTGTAACGTCTGCAGCGGGTAAACAGACTGTAACGTCTGCAGCGGGTAAACAGACTGTAACGTCTGCGGGTAAACAGACTGTAACGTCTACAGCGGGTAAACAGACTGTAACGTCTGCGGGTAAACAGACTGTAACGTCTACAGCAGGTAAACAGGTAAACAGACTGTAACGTCTACAGCGGGTAAACAGACTGTAACGTCTGCAGCAGGTAAACAGACTGTAAGGTCTGCAGCAGGTAAACAGGTAAACAGACTGTAACGTCTACAGCGGGTAAACAGACTGTAACGTCTACAGCGGGTAAACAGACTGTAACGTCTGCAGCAGGTAAACAGACTGTAACGTCTGCAGGTAAACAGACTGCAGCAGGTAAACAGACTGTAAGGTCTACAGCAGGTAAACAGACTGTAAGGTCTACAGCAGGTAAACAGACTGTAACGTCTGCAGCAGGTAAACAGACTGTAACGTCTGCAGGTAAACAGACTGTAACGTCTGCAGCAGGTAAACAGACTGTAACGTCTGCAGCAGGTAAACAGACTGTAACGTCTGCAGGTAAACAGACTGTAACGTCTGCAGCAGGTAAACAGACTGTAACGTCTGCAGCAGGTAAACAGACTGTAAGGTCTACAGCAGGTAAACAGACTGTAAGGTCTACAGCAGGTAAACAGACTGTAACGTCTGCAGCGGGTAAACAGACTGTAACGTCTGCAGCGGGTAAACAGACTGTAACGCCTGCAGCAGGTAAACAGACTGTAACGCCTGCAGCAGGTAAACAGACCGTAACGTCTGCAGGTAAACAGACTGTAACGTCTGCAACATACTCCTTGATCCAGGACTACCTTGCAGTCATTACAGCCTGTTTCACTGCTGCACTAACTCATCTTCTGGAGAGGTTCCAGAACCTACACATGTAAAAACAGGGTCCAGGACTCACGGTGGTGATGGGGTACAACGGGTTCTGGATGGACAGCAGCAGGACCTTGTTTCCACTGTTGGGGTCGTCAGCGTTGGTCGGTCTGGTGATCCTCTGGCTGGTGGAGAAGTTGAAGAAGGCTTGCTGCTCAGCGATGAAGACCGGCTCACGGGTTCCAAACGACACACAGCGCTCGGCGCTCTCCACACAGTCAAACTCCACCAGAGCCTGACGCTTGAACGGCATCATCATCACATAACTGCAGGAGGAACACACAGGTGGGTTAAAGGAGGCGGGGCTTCACTCAAGTACAAAGAGATTTGTCATATAAAGCCCGCCCTCACGTTAGGGCTGTAAATTATTCTTCTAAATTTTAACATTCAGTCAGACCGAGGGAGAAAGTTCACATTCAAACCGTTTGTATTCAAAACAGTCTATCAGCGCATCATCTGAAGTAGATTACAGTTTGACCGAGCAGAGGGCGCTCTCAGCGTGACTTCACCATTGCATGACCTCTTGACCTCAGTAAATGAAGACATTAATGTTGTGTCAAATTCAGGAGATTCAGACTGACATGAGGGAGACTCGTCTCTCTGCAGACAGCAGTCCTCTGATTGGTGGAGAGACACAGGGTCACTAAAAACCTGCAACTCTCCAAGCTGGCTCGCTAATGTTTATGTGTGCTCTGAATGGGTGTTCTCATCAACAGGTCATATTGTTAATAAAACGAGAGGTGCACTCAATCCCAGTCAAGTTGATTTACTAAATTACGGTCCCATTTAGAATCACAGAGACAAGGAAGAGGGGGAGGAGTTGGGGCGGGGCTACCTGGGACTGACAGGTCACTGACTTGGCAACTTGGCAATGATAAATAAGTTGGACATTTTTCAGAGGAAAAAGAAGTGTCTGTACTTTAAAAGTTACCAGATGTTTCCAAATTTGTCGAGTGCCTCCACCAGATCTGCCTCCACCACGGCGTCACAGAGTCCTCGAACGTGGACGACTGGAGACGGGGGGATGAGGTGACTTTTCTCCACAACATCCTGACGCATGAAGAAAAGCAGACATAGGCAGTTTTTAAATATGTGATTATATTTGAGACCACTGCATTGACATTCATGATCTAACAGGAGAGCTTTAACTGCAGAACCTTCACTGTGATTCTTTAAATACTTTAACCCACATGGACCTTTTCTTAATGAAGGGAACGACTACTTAACACTGCTAAGACTTTGATCTTAAACTCAAGAGGACTTTGAGGACATGTCAGACAAAGTTCCCAGATGTTGCAGATTGCAGCGTGTCAGTGCTACAGTGTTACTATGCGTGGGAGGAGAAAGTATCATGAAAGCTTGAAACATGTTGACGTGTTTGTCAGGAAGAGGTTGAGCGAGCGTTGCAGCGTTTGCAGCCTGACCTGTTTTCTGCAGCAGGTGGAGGATGCACACCAACGGCTGCAGGAAACATGCGGTG
>NW_026870200.1:27500-30000 GCF_963584025.1 Labrus mixtus
TTCACAGAGCATGCAGATCAGCAGCAGCTGAGTGTGATGTGTGCTTCAGTTCTTTAAATGTTTCATCACGTTCTGTCCTGTTGGAGAGCTCGATGCTGCATCAGAGAGGATTCAAACACATACGCTGTAAAAAGTGGATGAACCACAGATCTGTCTCTCAGAGTGTCGCCAGGAAGTGGTCCATCGAAAATAAACTTCAGACCATGTTTTACCTCTCTGAGTGAAGGACGGAGGACGCTGAACCAGACTCATGTTGAACAGAAACCTGGATCAGAACCAGACTCATGATGAACAGACAGAAACCTGGACCAGAAACAGACTCATGTAGAACAGAAACCTGGATCAGAACCAGACTCATGATGAACAGACAGAAACCTGGATCAGAACCAGACTCATGTAGAACAGACAGAAACCTGGATCAGAACCAGACTCATGATGAACAGAAACCTGGATCAGAACCAGACTCATGATGAACAGACAGAAACCTGGACCAGAACCAGACTCATGATGAACAGAAACCTGGATCAGAACCAGACTCATGTTGAACAGAAACCTGGATCAGAACCAGACTCATGTAGAACAGACAGAAACCTGGATCAGAACCAGACTCATGATGAACAGACAGAAACCTGGACCAGAACCAGACTCATGTAGAACAGAAACCTGGATCAGAACCAGACTCATGATGAACAGACAGAAACCTGGACCAGAACCAGACTCATGTTGAACAGACAGAAACCTGGACCAGAACCAGACTCATGATGAACAGAAAGAAACCTGGATCAGAACCAGAAACCTGGAGCAGAACCAGACTCATGATGAACAGACAGAAACCTGGATCAGAACCAGACTCATGTAGAACAGAAACCTGGAGCAGAACCATACTCATGTAGAACAGACAGAAACCTGGATCAGAACCAGACTCATGTAGAACAGACACTTCATCACTTGTAGAAGACTCAATGTAACAATGCTAACAGCCTTCAGTCAGAAATTTTAGCATTTAGCATTAGCATTTAGCCTATTTCCACCATGGTCACCTTCCTTTAATGTGAGGGGGGCTCAGCCCGTAACACGAGACTCATCTCTTCCACTGACTGGTGGACTCCTGGTGGGAAGATGCTAATGTCATTGCTCCTGCAGGTCAGAGGTCATATTGTGGACATTTAAATAATAATGAGATGATCTGATGGCAGCTCATGGTGAGGGGAACATGAACACCTGAATATGTTTCTAACATCAACTAGCAGTTAGCATATTTACAAACCCTGAACTGCTCCTATGTGTTGGCTTGTTCTTTGAAATGTTGGTAATGATCTTTATTTCGTTAACGTCAGCGTCCCCTCCCTGTTTGTTCAGTTTCTATGTTCCCTACATCTGGAACAAAGTCCCAGAAAACTGTAGGTCTGAAGACTCACCTGTTCACAGCTGCCTTTCATTAAACAGCTTGAAGAAGATTTTAAACTTTTACTCTGCACTGTAATTATATTTTTTCACTCTTTTAATTTCTTTCTTTCTTTTTTTAATTTAAATTATTTTTATTTGGAGATATTTTCAGATGAATGTTTCTTTTCTTTCCTCTTTTATGAAGCTCTTTGAATCGTCTTGTTGTTGAAATGTGCTTCATAAATAAAGTTGCCACGCCTCAGTCTGAGCTGAAGTAAGCCGGCTGCTCGCTCTCAGGGTGGCGAGCTCCAGCAGAGAGTAAAACACCACACACCCTTTCATCAAGGTAGACAGATGGCCTCACTTCCTGCTGAGCGTGGGCACTTCCTGTCCCTGCCACAACCTGACAGAGAGGCCGTACGGTCTCACCGTGCAGCAGAGGAAGGAATCTGCATCACATTATTCTGTATTCAGACAAAGTCATGACACTGCGTCTGAGTGTTTGAGGGTTTGTGTCCGCCGCCGTTCATAACGGCGTTGTAAATAATAACCGGACTTACAAAGAAATGTACTAAACAAATAATAAAGGGAGGGTGACTCTGTCTTTCTCTGTCCTGTTGTTTACGGTGAGAAGGCAGACTCAGAGGGCAGAACAAACACCTAGCTGTGGGAGTGTCACCCACCTGGGGGAGGGGCTACTGCCCTTTGTGATGTCATGAAGGGAAAATCTCCAAACGGCCTGTTTGAACACACATTTTCTGAAAAGTGGAGCAGGAAGAAGACGGAGAGGATGGACTTTTCTCATCATTGGGGGGTTTGAAGACGGACTAGAGACACATATTAGAGTTAGAGGAACATGGGGAAGAGGATTTTAAATATGAGACCTTTAAATAGTTTGAGTGTAAATGTTTTTGATTTGTCTCAAATGTTTTTGCGTTTAAAGGTTTTTATCGCCTTTGGCCAAATGTTTTTTGTGTCTCATGAATATTTAAGATTAAGATTTACTTTTATTGATCCCCACAAGGGGAAATTTCAGTTTTTACACTCTGTAAGTCATGAACACACACATAGGCTGAAATATATACACACACATGCAGAAACAGGATCCTATGAA
>NW_026870200.1:37500-47500 GCF_963584025.1 Labrus mixtus
CTGCAGCAGGTAAACAGACTGAAACGTCTGCAGCAGGTAAACAGACTGTAACATCTGCAGGTAAACAGACTGTAACGTCTGCAGCTAAACAGACTGTAACATCTGCAGCAGGTAAACAGACTGTAACGTCTGCAGCAGGTAAACAGACTGTAACGTCTGCAGCGGGTAAACAGACTGTGACATCTGCAGCGGTTAAACAGACTGTAACGTCTGCAGCGGGTAAACAGACTGTAAAGTCTGCAGCAGGTAAACAGACTGTAACATCTGCAGCAGGTAAACAGACTAACATCTGCAGCAGGTAAACAGACTGTAACATCTGCAGCAGGTAAACAGTCTGTAACATCTGCAGCAAGTAAACAGACTGTAAAGTCTGCAGCGGGTAAACAGACTGTAACGTTTGGAGGTAAACAGACTGTAACGTCTGCAGTGGGTAAACAGGCTGTAACGTTTGCAGGTAAACAGACTGTAACGTCTGCAGCAGGTAAACAGACTGTAACATCTGCAGCAGGTAAACAGACTGTAACGTCTGCAGCAGGTAAACAGACTGTAACGTCTGCAGGTAAACAGACTGTAACGTCTGCAGCGGGTAAACAGACTGTAACGTCTGCAGCAGGTAAACAGACTGTAACGTCTGCAGGTAAACAGACTGTAACGTCTGCAGGTAAACATGCTGTAACGTCTGCAGGTAAACAGACTGTAATGTCTGCAGCAGGTAAACAGACTGTAACGTCTGCAGCGGGTAAACAGACTGTAACGTCTGCAGCGGGTAAACAGACTGTAACGTCTGCAGCGGGTAAACAGGCTGTAACGTCTGCAGCGGGTAAATAGACTGTAACGTCTGCAGCGGGTAAACAGACTGTAACGTCTGCAGGTAAACAGGCTGTAACGTCTGCAGGTAAACAGACTGTGACGTCTGCAGGTAAACAGGCTGTAACGTCTGCAGGTAAACAGACTGTAACGTCTGCAGGTAAACAGGCTGTAACGTCTGCAGGTAAACAGACTGTAATGTCTGCAGCAGGTAAACAGACTGTAACGTCTGCAGGTAAACAGACTGTAACGTCTGCAGGTAAACAGACTGTAATGTCTGCAGGTAAACAGACTGTAATGTCTGCAGCAGGTAAACAGACTGTAACGTCTGCAGGTAAACAGACTGTAACGTCTGCAGCGGGTAAACAGACTGTAACGTCTGCAGCAGGTAAACAGGGTGCAGCAGGTAAACAGACTGTAACATCTGCAGCAGGTAAACAGGCTGTGAACATCTTTTAGCTAGCTTTACCTCCTCTTGGAGATTTGCAGCTTTCCACCTTCTCTAACCGCCTCTGGCTGAAGAAATGTTTTGGAGTGTTTTCAAAAAGTTTCTGTAACTTCTGAGTCATTCTCGACCAAAATATGGAATAATACGAGTCGGGTATAAAAATACAGCAATTACAGATTAAAGGCTTTACTGACAAGGAGCTAATACAGCTAATGCTAAAGATTAATGCTAATGCTAGTTTTGCTGCTTCATATTGGTAAAACATTTTGTAATGTGTTTTTAATGGAGGATTGTTTGCTGTGTAGGAGTAACAGAATAATCTGCTTGTGTGTATTAGGATAAAATCTGATGTTTAAAAAGAACTGCTCACAGGCGGACTGAAGTTCTTATCTTATTCTAACTGTCCAACACAGACATGCAGAAAACTTGGCCACTTCCACGTCGTTCTTTTCACATCACGTCCAACCTCCCACCCCTGTCCAGGTCTCCAGCTGTGAGGTGCATGTGTGAACGAACAGATCAGGAGGATTTCAGGATCAGTCCTCCTCATGTTGTCTAGAAATGTTCAGGAGTGTTGGTCTGAACACAACTTGAGTCTCCATTGATAAATCTTGGACTTCACTCCCGGATGTTTTTAATGTCAATTCATTTGGGTCAGAGTTCACGTGCACTTTTTTCCGCAGCCTGTCACCTGACGACTTGAATTATCTATCTTACTTCGTTTGAGCTGCTGATTCGATAAGGTCTGCTCTGAATTCTCTCTAATGTTTGATGCCAGTGAATTTAAACTCTGTATTTTTAAACAGGATTAGATTAGAGGAGGGAGAGGGCGGGGGCGGGGGAGGTGGTGGGGGCGAGGGTGGATTATAACAAAGATGTTAGTCAAAAGACCAAAGTGAACATGACATCAGTGAGCCTTTTGTGTTTATTTCTCTTCCTCTGATCGTGAGTTTCTTAGTTCTGTGTTAGCTGTCTCTCCATGAGACTGATAGAAGTTGCTGAGTCAGCGTGACGTCACCTTCTTGTTGGTTAAATGCAGTTTTAAAGCCGGGTGTTTCTTTTGTTTCTTTGGAGCGAGAAGTGACAATGTTTGTATGAGCGGGTGGAGCTAGAGAGGAGAGTCAGGTTAGCTAACCACCTCGTTTCTCACAGAAGGAAGCTTGATGAGTGTATGCATCAGACTCAACCGCAATTTCCAGATAGTCCGTGCGCACCACTCCTGTTTCTCATCACGCGTCGTGGTCCGTCTCCGGATCGTGCCAGCAGCGCCCCTACGCTCTGCTCCTTTTCAAATACGCTGATAGTCTATTTGTGCAGCTCGCTGCAAGCACGCGTCAAGCTGGACAGAATAGATCGACCCGGACAGGAAGTCAGCCAAGGAAATGTACAGAGCGTCTGATCAATTTCAAAATAAAACACAACATTCAGACTCCTGACTGATATTCCATCACTTATCAACATGACGTCAAAACAGAAAAACAAATCATCCTCAGAGAGAGAAAGTGACATGTTGTTTGTTCTCCTGACATCTTGTAGTAAAGGCTGATCAGAAAACCTTTAACAGTAAGTTAAGCAGCTCCAGCAGTCAGCCTGTAGTTACTCTCCTGTTTGACCTGAGATGATTCAATATTCACCTTCTTTGGATCTCCTCTTCCCACTGACTCCATCCTTCCTCCTCCGCTCATGTGCTGCTGTTAACATGCATCATTCTTATCCAAACTCACCAAGTGAAGGTGGAACAAGGTCAAGGAAGATTCTAGGTCACCAGACTTTCTGCTTCTGTTTCTATGATTGTCACGTCTAATGGCGGCAACTTATCAGATCCTAAAGTGGCGCTAAATGGTGGAGAGTGACAGAGGTGTCCCATGACTGTGTTTGTTTACGGGCTGTCGTCAGACGGCTGTGGGGACGGAACCAGACTGACAACAACAGAGAGACTTCATTTGTTGCCCCTCATGAGCCACTGAGCATGAACGCACAGGGCTCCGCCTCCAATGCTGTATCCACTCTATAATACACTCTAATTTAATAGTTCTGTTTCATGGGGTCTTCCAGGTCTCACAGATGAAGTCCGGTGGATTCGGTTGTTTTCATGCTGCACTTTGTCAAACCTGTCAGAGGTTAGGTACCACCGCCTCCCACCACTAGTTGGTGCTGTAGCTCCGGTCAGTGGTTGCTGCCATTCGGCCTAATGCTGCACTATGACCCAGAGCTAAACAATGTGACAGTGGAAGAATGCCGTCCTGTAGCACGGCGCAGTTTGTCAGTATTTAGATCTTAAGTTACATGTCGGCTGTGTCGGGTTAAACTACGATATCGACCGGAGCGATGTGTAACCACGTTTAGCTCAGGTATGTGGACCTTAACCTGCAGGGACTGAAGGCTGGTGTTGTTAGCAAAGCTAACGTTAGCCACACGTGGCTAATCTATTTGAAATTGTTTACAGATGGCCAAATTCGACCCACAATGCATTGCTGTTGGAAGTGAACCGAGACCCCTGTTTTGAAGCAGACCAGAGTTCATTTCAAACGGACCAAACGGCTCAGGTGTGAACGCACCCTGAGAGAGGACGAGTCAAACTTAAGTTAAAAACACGTGAAGTCAATATTTCTCTCACACGGTGAGAGTGTTCCTTTTGTTTTGATAAGTTATTGGAACCCAAAAAGAGCAGGGGTAGTATGATGATTGACAGCTGTGTTGACCAATGAGGCTCCTGCATTGCTGTGTGGTCTGGATTATCAGAGCAGAGGAGGAGTGGTGACCAACACAAACACAAGCGTGTATCTGTTTCAAACCCACACAATCTGAGCCCACCTGAGCGACATTTGACCTTGTCTGGATGTTTTCTGTGGTCTGTTCCTTATTGGATAGCAGAGAGTGAATGACGATGACCTCTGAGCGCTGCATTATGTGGCGCTGACTTGATCCATCTTTATACCGAGTCACCAGACTAAGTTAATCTAAGGGATTAATTTGTCCAACACTACAAAGGATCTGAATTCATTTTCCATTGTTTCCATGGTGCAACCTCATGCCACCATCTTTCCTGCCTAATCCTGCTCCATGATTGGTTCGTACAGCTGAGCTGTGATTGGCTAATAGCTGAATCAGAGTTTGTCTCCTCGACTTGTTGCCAGGAAACTTTTTCGCCCAGGAGAACAGACGGCCGCTGTTCCTGTCCCGAGTTAGAGTCCGAGTTGACTTATTGTTCTAATCCCGACCACGACGTGTTCCTGACCCTGATTTAAGATGACTGCGGGGGGCGGAGCCAAAAATAACCAAACAGTAACAGTTAATTGAAAAGGCCAATGAGAACGCAAATACCGCTGGACACCCACACGTCAAATAGAACGTCATGTAGGGTCCCATGTTCCCGAGTCTCATGTTCCAACCCGCTCTTTATGGTCAGTAAACTTTGTTGATGTGGGGTTTAAAGAACTTTAAAATATTTAAATATTAAAGGTATAGCGTCCCATGGCGGCAGCGACACGAGGTTCAATGAATCCGGTTTTGTTGGCGTTGGCGATTCGAGGGTCACATGGAGCAGAGAGTCTCAGGACGGAGCTCCTCCATCCGAGTCTCATCATCATCATGTCATCAGTTTCATTTTTAAAGACATAAAGAATATTAAAAACATCGAGCTCCGTGTTCACGCTAAAGGTTAAATAGAGAACACACACAGCGTCTCCGTTAAAAACACCAAACTAACCTTCAGAGGCTTCAACGCTCTGATCTGGGGTTCAGCTCCATGTTCAGTTTTAAAGAGTCTGACCGCATTAAAACGAGGGACCCTGTATCTCTGATGGTCATATTTCATCCTCTCTGTTCAGGTCAGGGTCGGAGATGAGGCTGCTAACCCTCCTCAACAGGCCGAGTCATGGAGGCTCTGAAGTGGACAGCCTCAAATCTTTGAGCATGACTCGAAGGTTTCTTGGGATCGTTGGTGGGGGCGGCCTGCTGCTGTGGACCCCCACCTCCATTTGTCCCATCCTTCCTCCTGCATTTCCCAGTTTTGATTTCTGCCTTTCAAAGGAAGTTTTCTCTTGTCACTGTAACTTTGGGTAAGGGCAGCAGTGGGAAATCCGTCCGACAGAAGAGGGACGTTCTCTTTAGGGTCCCCCTGGACTAGATTGCTAAATGTTGCTAAGTGCTAATGATGGATTAACATTGTGTTGTAGTATAGCAATGATTATGTTGTTGGTTATACGAATAAAGATTGATTGATTGATTGACTGACTGAAATACTACTTCCATTATTTCAAAATGTCTAACCAATGTGCACTGTTGGTTTCACATGAATTATCTCATTGGTTACAGCTCTGTGTGTGACCAATCAGGATGAAGCAGAACTCTGTTTGGAGAAAGTGTCATGTTTTTAATGTCTCTCAGGACGTCCTCATAATGTTCAGTGTGTGAGTCCAGCAGAGATTGATAGTGTGGTTTGTGCTGCTCCTCAGCTCCTCGGACGAAGAGAGGTTTTCTGTCAAACAGCTTTTTTACTTAATCCTCATCCTAGAATGTAGTAATATATAAAACAAATATATAAACAATATGAGTAATATGATCTCAGGTAAATTAACTTATATGTGATTATCCACAACAGTTACATATTTTAATCTTTTTCTGTATATATTTTTCTTCTTTTTCGTTGTGAAAGGTTCATTTGTGCTTATTTTATTTATTTATTTATTTTTTCTCTTTATTTATAATTATTTTTTGCTTTGTTTTGTATGTATTATGTATTAAATAGTACTATCATTCCCTGTACAGTTACTACCTTACATATAGACTTTGTATTGGCAGCATGAGGGTGGGGGGGAGTTGGGGAAAAAAAAAAGAAAAGAGAAAAGAAAAAGAAATGCTTGTCAATTTTTTTTATGTCCAATGCTTTTTTTGTATTTTCTTTTCTTTCTCTTTTTTCTTAAATAAAAAAAATGAATCAAAAAAAGTTTTTTTAACTGGTTTATAAATGTCGTGGGAACCAAACAGATGTCTGCCTCTAGTAGGTAGGTTGATCGCACATGAGCGCCAAGTGTGCAGGCTTGATTGGTGGCTCCATGTGAACAACCAGATGACCTCAACACCAAAGTCTTCATCCAGTCAGAGGCCTAAAATCATCTCCAAACTACAACCTTATTACTAAGCAGTTTCATTCAGTGAAGAGAATCAAACGCTGGTTTGTCCCGGGTCGAACAGTAGGAGCTTCACAACACAACGCCCCGCAGACTGTTGGCCGTGACATTTGTGTCACCACCCTGTAATGTGGTCATGCCCGCAGATACTTCAGGCTCTGATGTTGTTGGGCACGAAATACACATCAGATTGTGATACATTAGTTTTAAATGTGACACTGAATCAGGCACAAAAAGGAAAGGCATGTCCATGTGCCCCCCAACACCCTAAGGCTAACCCCCCTCACACAGATTCATGTCTTTTATCTTTGTGACTTTCTCACAAAGTCCAAAAACAGTGAATCCGATACTTTGAAATATATGAATAATTTACTGAAAAAAACAAATATGAAGGCCTGAATGAAAACCTTTGACATAACAAAGAGGTCAATCTGGAGCTGCTAACGCTAACGCTAACCCCCCGAGGAAAGAGTGTTGAGATAACATTTGTTATGACTTTACACTTCAAGATTGATTTGATACCACAGATCTTTAACCCTCAACAGAATTATCTTACGACACGTCCTGATTAGGATTTTATCAGTGAACAGTTGTTGTATTTGTGGTTTCGCTGATTTATCATCGTTAATTTAATTTACGCACTTGTTCATGCGTGAAGAGACGTATCAACTAAGACCAAAGTCTGTCTGACTTTGTTAGTGACGGGCGTCGGGAGGCAAACATTTGTCCGGGGTTTCCAGGAAGTGATTGGTCGGACACAGTTTACTCTCATTAAACCCAAGAAAACAAAGAAAGTGTTTTTCACACTAAAATCACCAAGAACTTTGTATTTCCCATCAGCTGTTAGTGGTTTTACTCAGACAGAACAGCAGAATAAATTATAATACTTTCACTTAAGTCTTGTTTAGCTCTGATGTCCTTCACGCCTTACCTGTTCCCCCTCACAGGAGGACTCACTTGGGGGGGATTAGGTTTAATAAAGTAAGTAACCCAAAGAAATGTGAATTAAAGGGAATTTCCATTTATTTTCCTAGCAGCATGCCCCGATGAAACTGCAGTTCCTCTAGTGTCCACTAGAGTCTGTCTCCTGCAGTGAGTCAGTCCTCATAGAGCTCCATGTTAAAATGTCTAACTTTACAGCTGAAATAAACATGTTTTATAAAGGTTTATGTCCTGTTTCCACAGGCGGTGAGTTTTGTGCTGGCCACACCCTTTTTCAATACAAATTAATGTAGTTCAGTGTTTTCAGCGCTCACCATCCTAAAGCGCTAAAATGCCCTCACACTCAGCTGATGTTTGTTGCTGCATCTCTGTTGAATGTTCAACTTTAATCATCTTGCTCTGCAGTGTCACATCACCCGGACCGACTAATCAAAATCAAGAAGGGGCGGGACATCTGGTATCAGCTTTGTCAAAACAATGGCGGAGGAGACGCTTGTGTTTTGGAGGGAACAGTTTCCAGGTGTCGAGCTGCTGATGATGTCAGGACATGACTTCTTGTTTTCTTGGTGAGATTTCTTTGAATTAAATATTAAACACACCTCACGGACGTTACTGAGGGGAGGAGTTAACTTTAGTAACCTAGCAACAGTGAGCGCTGGTGAGCGATGTGACACTGATTGGCTTGTGTCTGTTATGATTCAAAGATGCTCTTTAACTCTGGACTTGTGATCGTCTTCACAGTTGATCATTTTGGTTTTGGTGAAATTTATCCAATCCGTCACGTTTCCTGCTTTAATACAAAATCAACAAAACAAACAAAGATTCATGTAGAAAGAAGGTCCTCAGCGTTTAAATCAACCTTTTCACGCTTCTCCTCGCGCCTGTGATCTGATCATTTATTCAAGTGTTTGTTAGCAAAGCGGAAACAATGCTAACTAGCATGTTGGGCGCCATTAAAAATACATTACGTCCAATGAGAAGAAGCATCACCACTGTTGTCACGTCGTTTGGACTGGCGTTTGGACAGCATTAGTTCCTCCCACGCTGCTCATTGGACTGATTCATGTGTAGCCGGGGAAATCGGCGTGTCGTGTGAAGACACATCAGTCGACTCAGAGGTCAAAGGTCGAGATGGACGCAATGCTTGATCCAGAGCGGAGTGAGAAGCTGATGTCGAGGTGAACTGATGAATCGACACATGAAGATATTTTTGAGGAATATGACTGTGAGGATCTGAGTTCTCTGAAACACCACAAACCTTCGATGTTTCATGCTGCACTGAACAGATTAACTTCTCATTCATTAGAGGAGATTAATTAAACTCACTGTCACCGTTAATGAGTCCGTCTGGGACACATGGTGAGCAGCTCCGTCTTTACTCACATGAACGGGTAAATAACATCATCATGATGCAGAGGAGTTCAAAGTGGAGCTCTGTCAGGTCAGGCCTTTGATGAGAGCGCCAGGTAGTGACACGTGGCCCCTCTTGGCCCCCCACAACTCAACCTCAACCACCGCCCAGCCTCCACCAATCAGACTGTGACGTCCTTCAACCACCGCCCGACGCCCAGCCTCCACCATCAGACTGTGACGTCCTTCAACCACCGCCCGACGCCCAGCCTCCACCAATCAGACTGTGACGTCCTTCAACCACCGCCCGACGCCCAGCCTCCACCATCAGACTGTGACGTCCTTCAACCACCGCCCGACGCCCAGCCTACACCAATCAGACTGTGACGTCCTTCAACCACCGCCCGACGCCCAGCCTACACCATCAGACTGTGACGTCCTTCAACCACCGCCCGACGCCCAGCCTCCACCAATCAGACTGTGACGTCCTTCAACCACCGCCCGACGCCCAGCCTACACCATCAGACTGTGACGTCCTTCAACCACCGCCCGACGCCCAGCCTCCACCAATCAGACTGTGACGTCCTTCAACCACCGCCCGACGCTCAGCCTCCACCAATCAGACTGTGACGTCCTTCAACCACCGCCCGACGCCCAGCCTCCACCAATCAGACTGTGACGTCCTTCAACCACCGCCCGACGCCCAGCCTCCACCATCAGACTGTGACGTCCTTCAACCACCGCCCGACGCCCAGCCTACACCAATCAGACTGTGACGTCCTTCAACCACCGCCCGACGCCCAGCCTCCACCATCAGACTGTGACGTCCTTCAACCACCGCCCGACGCCCAGCCTCCACCAATCAGACTGTGACGTCCTTCAACCACCGCCCGACGCCCAGCCTACACCAATCAGACTGTGACGTCCTTCAACCACCGCCCGACGCCCAGCCTACACCAATCAGACTGTGACGTCCTTCAACCACCGCCCGACGCCCAGCCTACACCAATCAGACTGTGACGTCCTTCAACCACCGCCCGACGCCCAGCCTCCACCAATCAGACTGTGACGTCCTTCAACCACCGCCCGACGCCCAGCCTCCACCAATCAGACTGTGACGTCCTTCAACCACCGCCCGACGCCCAGCCTCCACCATCAGACTGTGACGTCCTTCAACCACCGCCCGACGCCCAGCCTCCACCAATCAGTGACGTCCTTCAACCACCGCCCGACGCTCAGCCTCCACCAATCAGACTGTGACGTCCTTCAACCACCGCCCGACGCCCAGCCTACACCACTCAGACTGTGACGTCCTTCAACC